>NW_027675322.1:22500-37500 GCF_965601325.2 Salmo salar | reverse complement strand
GGTGTGTGTGTGTGTGTGTGTGTGTGTGTGTGTCGGTGTGTGTGTGTGTGTTGTCGGTGTGTGTGTGTGTGTGTGTGTGTGTGTGTGTGTGTGTGTGTTGTCGGTGTGTGTGTGTGTGTGTTGTCGGTGTGTGTGTGTGTGTGTTGTCGGTGTGTGTGTGTGTGTGTTGTCGGTGTGTGTGTGTGTGTGTTGTCGTGTGTGTGTGTGTGTTGTCGGTGTGTGTGTGTGTGTGTTGTCGGTGTGTGTGTGTGTGTGTTGTCGGTGTGTGTGTGTGTGTTGTCGGTGTGTGTGTGTGTGTGTTGTCGGTGTGTGTGTGTGTGTTGTCGGTGTGTGTGTGTGTGTGTGGTGTGTGTGTGTGTGTGTGTTGTCGGTGTGTGTGTGTGTGTTGTCGGTGTGTGTGTGTGTGTGTGTGTCGTGTGTGTGTGTGTGTGTGTGTTGTCGGTGTGTGTGTGTGTGTGTGTTGTCGGTGTGTGTGTGTGTGTGTGTCGGTGTGTGTGTGTGTGTGTTGTGTGTGTGTGTGTTGTCGGTGTGTGTGTGTGTGTGTGTTGTCGGTGTGTGTGTGTGTGTGTTGTCGGTGTGTGTGTGTGTGTTGTCGGTGTGTGTGTGTGTGTTGTCGTGTGTGTGTGTGTTGTCGGTGTGTGTGTGTGTGTTGTCGGTGTGTGTGTGTGTGTGTTGTCGGTGTGTGTGTGTGTGTTGTCGGTGTGTGTGTGTGTGTGTTGTCGGTGTGTGTGTGTGTTGTCGGTGTGTGTGTGTGTGTGTTGTCGGTGTGTGTGTGTGTGTGTGTTGTCGGTGTGTGTGTGTGTGTGTTGTCGGTGTGTGTGTGTGTGTCGTGTGTGTGTGTGTGTGTGTGTTGTCGGTGTGTGTGTGTGTGTTGTCGGTGTGTGTGTGTGTGTGTTGTCGGTGTGTGTGTGTGTGTGTGTGTGTGTGTGTTGTCGTGTGTGTGTGTGTGTGTTGTCGGTGTGTGTGTGTGTGTGTGTCGGTGTGTGTGTGTGTGTTGTCGGTGTGTGTGTGTGTGTGTGTTGTCGGTGTGTGTGTGTGTGTGTTGTCGGTGTGTGTGTGTGTGTGTGTTGTCGGTGTGTGTGTGTGTGTTGTCGGTGTGTGTGTGTGTGTGTGTTGTCGGTGTGTGTGTGTGTGTTGTCGGTGTGTGTGTGTGTGTGTGTGTGTGTGTGTGTGTGTGTGTGTTGTCGTGTGTGTGTGTGTGTGTTGTCGGTGTGTGTGTGTGTGTGTGTGTGTTGTCGGTGTGTGTGTGTGTGTGTGTGTGTGTGTGTGTGTTGTCGGTGTGTGTGTGTGTGTGTGTCGGTGTGTGTGTGTGTGTGTTGTCGGTGTGTGTGTGTGTGTGTGTGTGTGTGTGTGTGTGTGTGTGTGTGTGTCGTGTGTGTGTGTGTGTGTGTGTGTGTGTGTGTTGTCGGTGTGTGTGTGTGTGTGTTGTCGGTGTGTGTGTGTGTGTTGTCGGTGTGTGTGTGTGTGTTGTCGGTGTGTGTGTGTGTGTGTTGTCGGTGGTGTGTGTGTGTGTTGTCGGTGTGTGTGTGTGTGTGTTGTCGGTGTGTGTGTGTGTGTGTGTGTGTGTGTTGTCGGTGTGTGTGTGTGTGTTGTCGGTGTGTGTGTGTGTGTGTTGTCGGTGTGTGTGTGTGTGTTGTCGGTGTGTGTGTGTGTGTGTTGTCGGTGTGTGTGTGTGTGTGTTGTCGGTGTGTGTGTGTGTGTTGTCGGTGTGTGTGTGTGTGTGTGTGTCGGTGTGTGTGTGTGTGTTGTCGGTGTGTGTGTGTGTGTGTTGTCGGTGTGTGTGTGTGTGTTGTCGGTGTGTGTGTGTGTGTGTGTGTGTGTGTGTTGTCGGTGTGTGTGTGTGTGTTGTCGGTGTGTGTGTGTGTGTGTTGTCGGTGTGTGTGTGTGTGTGTGTGTCGTGTGTGTGTGTGTGTGTTGTCGGTGTGTGTGTGTGTGTGTGTTGTCGTGTGTGTGTGTGTGTGTGTGTGTGTGTGTGTGTGTGTGTGTGTTGTCGTGTGTGTGTGTGTGTGTTGTCGGTGTGTGTGTGTGTGTTGTCGTGTGTGTGTGTGTGTGTTGTCGGTGTGTGTGTGTGTGTTGTCGGTGTGTGTGTGTGTGTGTTGTCGGTGTGTGTGTGTGTGTGTGTGTGTGTGTGTGTGTGTGGTGTGTGTGTGTGTGTGTGTGTGTGTGTGTGTGTGTGTTGTCGGTGTGTGTGTGTGTGTGTGTGTGTGTGTGTGTGTGTGTTGTCGGTGTGTGTGTGTGTGTGTGTGTGTGTGTGTGTGTGTGTTGTGTGTGTGTGTGTGTTGTCGGTGTGTGTGTGTGTGTGTTGTCGGTGTGTGTGTGTGTGTTGTCGGTGTGTGTGTGTGTGTTGTCGGTGTGTGTGTGTGTGTGTTGTCGGTGTGTGTGTGTGTGTTGTCGGTGTGTGTGTGTGTGTGTCGTGTGTGTGTGTGTGTGTTGTCGGTGTGTGTGTGTGTGTGTTGTCGGTGTGTGTGTGTGTGTGTTGTCGGTGTGTGTGTGTGTGTGGTGTGTGTGTGTGTGGTGTCGGTGTGTGTGTGTGTGTTGTCGGTGTGTGTGTGTGTGTGTGTCGGTGTGTGTGTGTGTGTTGTCGGTGTGTGTGTGTGTGTGTTGTCGGTGTGTGTGTGTGTGTTGTCGGTGTGTGTGTGTGTGTGTCGTGTGTGTGTGTGTGTGTGTGTTGTCGGTGTGTGTGTGTGTGTGTTGTCGGTGTGTGTGTGTGTGTTGTCGGTGTGTGTGTGTGTGTGTGTCGGTGTGTGTGTGTGTTGTCGGTGTGTGTGTGTGTGTTGTCGGTGTGTGTGTGTGTGTGTGTCGTGTGTGTGTGTGTGTGTTGTCGGTGTGTGTGTGTGTGTGTGTGTGTGTGTGTGTCGTGTGTGTGTGTGTGTTGTCGGTGTGTGTGTGTGTGTGTTGTCGGTGTGTGTGTGTGTGTTGTCGTGTGTGTGTGTGTGTGTTGTCGGTGTGTGTGTGTGTGTGTTGTCGGTGTGTGTGTGTGTGTGTGTGTGTGGTGTGTGTGTGTGTGTGTTGTCGGTGTGTGTGTGTGTGTGTTGTCGGTGTGTGTGTGTGTGTGTCGGTGTGTGTGTGTGTGTGTGTGTGTGTCGTGTGTGTGTGTGTGTGTTGTCGTGTGTGTGTGTGTGTGTGTTGTCGGTGTGTGTGTGTGTGTGTTGTCGGTGTGTGTGTGTGTGTTGTCGGTGTGTGTGTGTGTGTGTTGTCGGTGTGTGTGTGTGTGTGTTGTCGGTGTGTGTGTGTGTGTGTGTGTGTCGGTGTGTGTGTGTGTGTTGTCGGTGTGTTGTGTGTGTGTGTTGTCGGTGTGTGTGTGTGTGTGTTGTCGGTGTGTGTGTGTGTTGTCGTGTGTGTGTGTGTGTGTTGTCGGTGTGTGTGTGTGTGTTGTCGGTGTGTGTGTGTGTGTGTTGTCGGTGTGTGTGTGTGTGTGTGTGTGTCGGTGTGTGTGTGTGTGTGTGTGTCGTGTGTGTGTGTGTGTGTGTTGTCGGTGTGTGTGTGTGTGTGGTGTCGGTGTGTGTGTGTGTGTGTGTGTGTCGTGTGTGTGTGTGTGTTGTCGGTGTGTGTGTGTGTGTTGTCGGTGTGTGTGTGTGTGTGTTGTCGGTGTGTGTGTGTGTGTGTGTGTGTGTGTGTGTGTGTGTGTGTGTGTGTGTGTGTGTTGTCGGTGTGTGTGTGTGTGTGTGTCGGTGTGTGTGTGTGTGTGTGTTGTCGGTGTGTGTGTGTGTGTTGTCGGTGTGTGTGTGTGTGTGTGTTGTCGGTGTGTGTGTGTGTGTTGTCGGTGTGTGTGTGTGTGTGTTGTCGGTGTGTGTGTGTGTGTTGTCGGTGTGTGTGTGTGTGTTGTCGGTGTGTGTGTGTGTGTGTGTGTGTTGTCGGTGTGTGTGTGTGTTGTCGGTGTGTGTGTGTGTGTGTTGTCGGTGTGTGTGTGTGTGTGTTGTCGGTGTGTGTGTGTGTGTGTCGGTGTGTGTGTGTGTGTGTGTGTGTGTGTCGGTGTGTGTGTGTGTTGTCGGTGTGTGTGTGTGTGTGTTGTCGGTGTGTGTGTGTGTGTGTTGTCGGTGTGTGTGTGTGTGTGTGTTGTCGTGTGTGTGTGTGTGTGTTGTCGGTGTGTGTGTGTGTGTGTGTGTGTGTGTGTGTGTGTGTTGTCGGTGTGTGTGTGTGTGTTGTCGGTGTGTGTGTGTGTGTTGTCGGTGTGTGTGTGTGTGTGTTGTCGGTGTGTGTGTGTGTGTGTGTGTGTGTGTGTGTGTGTGTGTGTGTGTGTGTGTGTGTGTGTGTGTGTGTGTGTTGTCGGTGTGTGTGTGTGTGTTGTCGTGTGTGTGTGTGTGTTGTCGTGTGTGTGTGTGTGTGTTGTCGTGTGTGTGTGTGTGTGTTGTCGGTGTGTGTGTGTGTGTGTGTTGTCGGTGTGTGTGTGTGTGTGTTGTCGGTGTGTGTGTGTGTGTGTGTGTGTGTGTGTGTGTGTGTTGTCGGTGTGTGTGTGTGTGTTGTCGGTGTGTGTGTGTGTGTGTTGTCGGTGTGTGTGTGTGTGTTGTCGGTGTGTGTGTGTGTGTTGTCGGTGTGTGTGTGTGTGTGTTGTCGGTGTGTGTGTGTGTGTGTGTGTGTGTGTGTGTGTGTGTGTGTGTGTGTGTGTGTGTGTGTGTTGTCGGTGTGTGTGTGTGTGTTGTCGGTGTGTGTGTGTGTGTGTTGTCGGTGTGTGTGTGTGTGTTGTCGGTGTGTGTGTGTGTGTTGTCGGTGTGTGTGTGTGTGTGTTGTCGGTGTGTGTGTGTGTGTTGTCGGTGTGTGTGTGTGTGTGTTGTCGTGTGTGTGTGTGTGTGTTGTCGGTGTGTGTGTGTGTGTGTTGTCGGTGTGTGTGTGTGTGTTGTCGGTGTGTGTGTGTGTGTCGGTGTGTGTGTGTGTTGTCGGTGTGTGTGTGTGTGTTGTCGGTGTGTGTGTGTGTGTGTGTGTGTCGGTGTGTGTGTGTGTGTTGTCGTGTGTGTGTGTGTGTGTTGTCGGTGTGTGTGTGTGTGTGTTGTCGGTGTGTGTGTGTGTGTTGTCGGTGTGTGTGTGTGTGTGTGTGTGTGTCGGTGTGTGTGTGTGTGTTGTCGGTGTGTGTGTGTGTGTGTTGTCGTGTGTGTGTGTGTGTGTGTGTTGTCGGTGTGTGTGTGTGTGTGTTGTCGGTGTGTGTGTGTGTGTTGTCGGTGTGTGTGTGTGTGTGTTGTCGGTGTGTGTGTGTGTGTGTTGTCGGTGTGTGTGTGTGTGTGTTGTCGGTGTGTGTGTGTGTGTGTTGTCGGTGTGTGTGTGTGTGTGTTGTCGGTGTGTGTGTGTGTGTGTTGTCGGTGTGTGTGTGTGTGTGTGTGTCGGTGTGTGTGTGTGTGTTGTCGGTGTGTGTGTGTGTGTTGTCGTGTGTGTGTGTGTGTGTTGTCGGTGTGTGTGTGTGTGTGTTGTCGGTGTGTGTGTGTGTGTGTTGTCGGTGTGTGTGTGTGTGTGTTGTCGGTGTGTGTGTGTGTGTTGTCGGTGTGTGTGTGTGTGTGTGTGTGGTGTGTGTGTGTGTGTGTGTGTTGTCGGTGTGTGTGTGTGTGTGTGTGTGTGTCGGTGTGTGTGTGTGTTGTCGGTGTGTGTGTGTGTGTGTGTGTGTGTGTCGGTGTGTGTGTGTGTGTTGTCGGTGTGTGTGTGTGTGTTGTCGTGTGTGTGTGTGTGTGTTGTCGGTGTGTGTGTGTGTGTGTGTGTGTGTGTGTGTGTTGTCGGTGTGTGTGTGTGTGTTGTCGGTGTGTGTGTGTGTGTGTTGTCGGTGTGTGTGTGTGTGTGTTGTCGGTGTGTGTGTGTGTGTGTTGTGTGTGTCGTGTGTGTGTGTGTGTGTTGTCGGTGTGTGTGTGTGTGTGTTGTCGGTGTGTGTGTGTGTGTGTTGTCGGTGTGTGTGTGTGTGTGTTGTCGGTGTGTGTGTGTGTGTGTGTGTCGTGTGTGTGTGTGTGTGTTGTCGGTGTGTGTGTGTGTGTTGTCGGTGTGTGTGTGTGTGTGTGTGTCGGTGTGTGTGTGTGTGTGTTGTCGGTGTGTGTGTGTGTGTTGTCGGTGTGTGTGTGTGTGTGTTGTCGGTGTGTGTGTGTGTGTGTGTTGTCGGTGTGTGTGTGTGTGTGTTGTCGGTGTGTGTGTGTGTGTTGTCGTGTGTGTGTGTGTGTGTGTCGGTGTGTGTGTGTGTGTGTTGTCGGTGTGTGTGTGTGTGTTGTCGTGTGTGTGTGTGTGTTGTCGTGTGTGTGTGTGTGTGTTGTCGGTGTGTGTGTGTGTGTGTGTGTGTGTGTGTGTGTGTGTGTGTGTGTGTGTGTGTGTGTGTGTGTGTGTGTGTGTGTTGTCGGTGTGTGTGTGTGTGTTGTCGGTGTGTGTGTGTGTGTGTGTGTGTGTGTGTGTGTGTGTGTGTGTTGTCGGTGTGTGTGTGTGTGTGTTGTCGGTGTGTGTGTGTGTGTGTTGTCGGTGTGTGTGTGTGTGTGTTGTCGGTGTGTGTGTGTGTGTGTTGTCGGTGTGTGTGTGTGTGTTGTCGGTGTGTGTGTGTGTGTGTTGTCGGTGTGTGTGTGTGTGTTGTCGGTGTGTGTGTGTGTGTGTGTGTCGGTGTGTGTGTGTGTGTGTTGTCGTGTGTGTGTGTGTGTGTTGTCGGTGTGTGTGTGTGTGTGTGTGTGTGTGTGTGTGTGTGTCGTGTGTGTGTGTGTGTGTTGTCGGTGTGTGTGTGTGTGTTGTCGGTGTGTGTGTGTGTGTGTTGTCGGTGTGTGTGTGTGTGTTGTCGTGTGTGTGTGTGTGTGTTGTCGGTGTGTGTGTGTGTGTGTGTCGGTGTGTGTGTGTGTGTGTTGTCGGTGTGTGTGTGTGGTGTGTGTGTGTTGTCGGTGTGTGTGTGTGTGTTGTCGGTGTGTGTGTGTGTGTGTGTCGGTGTGTGTGTGTGTGTGTGTGTGTGTGTGTGTGTGTGTGTGTTGTCGGTGTGTGTGTGTGTGTGTTGTCGGTGTGTGTGTGTGTGTTGTCGGTGTGTGTGTGTGTGTGTTGTCGGTGTGTGTGTGTGTGTTGTCGGTGTGTGTGTGTGTGTGTTGTCGGTGTGTGTGTGTGTGTTGTCGGTGTGTGTGTGTGTGTGTGTCGTGTGTGTGTGTGTTGTCGGTGTGTGTGTGTGTGTTGTCGGTGTGTGTGTGTGTGTGTTGTCGTGTGTGTGTGTTGTCGGTGTGTGTGTGTGTGTGTGTGTGTGTGTGTGTGTGTGTCGTGTGTGTGTGTGTGTGTGTGTGTGTGTGTGTGTGTGTGTGTGTGTGTGTGTGTGTGTGTGTGTGTGTTGTCGGTGTGTGTGTGTGTGTTGTCGGTGTGTGTGTGTGTGTGTTGTCGGTGTGTGTGTGTGTGTGTGTGTCGTGTGTGTGTGTGTGTGTTGTCGGTGTGTGTGTGTGTGTTGTCGGTGTGTGTGTGTGTGTGTGTCGTGTGTGTGTGTGTTGTCGGTGTGTGTGTGTGTGTTGTCGGTGTGTGTGTGTGTGTGTTGTCGGTGTGTGTGTGTGTGTGTTGTCGGTGTGTGTGTGTGTGTGTGTCGTGTGTGTGTGTGTGTGTTGTCGGTGTGTGTGTGTGTGTTGTCGGTGTGTGTGTGTGTGTGTGTCGTGTGTGTGTGTGTGTGTGTTGTCGGTGTGTGTGTGTGTGTTGTCGGTGTGTGTGTGTGTGTGTTGTCGGTGTGTGTGTGTGTGTTGTCGGTGTGTGTGTGTGTGTTGTCGGTGTGTGTGTGTGTGTGTGTCGGTGTGTGTGTGTGTGTGTTGTCGTGTGTGTGTGTGGTGTGTGTGTGTGTTGTCGGTGTGTGTGTGTGTGTTGTCGGTGTGTGTGTGTGTGTGTTGTCGGTGTGTGTGTGTGTGTGTTGTCGGTGTGTGTGTGTGTGTGTGTGTTGTCGGTGTGTGTGTGTGTGTGTGTCGGTGTGTGTGTGTGTGTTGTCGGTGTGTGTGTGTGTGTGTGTCGGTGTGTGTGTGTGTGTGTGTGTCGGTGTGTGTGTGTGTGTGTTGTCGGTGTGTGTGTGTGTGTGTGTCGGTGTGTGTGTGTGTGTGTTGTCGGTGTGTGTGTGTGTGTGTGTGTGTGTGTGTGTGTGTGTTGTCGGTGTGTGTGTGTGTGTGTTGTCGGTGTGTGTGTGTGTGTGTTGTCGGTGTGTGTGTGTGTGTGTGTGTGTGTGTGTTGTCGGTGTGTGTGTGTGTGTTGTCGGTGTGTGTGTGTGTGTGTTGTCGGTGTGTGTGTGTGTGTTGTCGTGTGTGTGTGTGTGTGTGTTGTCGGTGTGTGTGTGTGTGTTGTCGGTGTGTGTGTGTGTGTTGTCGGTGTGTGTGTGTGTGTGTTGTCGGTGTGTGTGTGTGTGTGTTGTCGGTGTGTGTGTGTGTGTGTGTGTGTGTGTGTGTGTGTGTGTTGTCGTGTGTGTGTGTGTGTGTTGTCGGTGTGTGTGTGTGTGTTGTCGGTGTGTGTGTGTGTGTGTGTCGGTGTGTGTGTGTGTGTTGTCGGTGTGTGTGTGTGTGTTGTCGGTGTGTGTGTGTGTGTGTTGTCGGTGTGTGTGTGTGTGTGTTGTCGGTGTGTGTGTGTGTGTGTGTGTGTGTGTGTGTGTGTGTGTGTGTGTGTTGTCGGTGTGTGTGTGTGTGTGTGTGTGTGTGTGTGTGTGTGGTGTGTGTGTGTGTGTTGTCGGTGTGTGTGTGTGTGTGTTGTCGTGTGTGTGTGTGTGTGTTGTCGGTGTGTGTGTGTGTGTGTGTTGTCGTGTGTGTGTGTGTGTGTGTTGTCGGTGTGTGTGTGTGTGTGTCGTGTGTGTGTGTGTGTGTGTGTTGTCGGTGTGTGTGTGTGTGTGTGTCGGTGTGTGTGTGTGTGTTGTCGTGTGTGTGTGTGTGTGTTGTCGGTGTGTGTGTGTGTGTGTTGTCGTGTGTGTGTGTGTGTGTTGTCGGTGTGTGTGTGTGTGTTGTCGGTGTGTGTGTGTGTGTTGTCGGTGTGTGTGTGTGTGTGTTGTCGGTGTGTGTGTGTGTGTGTTGTCGTGTGTGTGTGTGTGTGTTGTCGGTGTGTGTGTGTGTGTGTTGTCGGTGTGTGTGTGTGTGTGTGTTGTCGTGTGTGTGTGTGTGTGTGTGTTGTCGGTGTGTGTGTGTGTGTTGTCGGTGTGTGTGTGTGTGTGTTGTGTGTGTGTGTGTGTGTTGTCGGTGTGTGTGTGTGTGTTGTCGGTGTGTGTGTGTGTGTGTTGTCGGTGTGTGTGTGTGTGTTGTCGGTGTGTGTGTGTGTGTGTGTGTGTGTGTGTGTGTGTGTGTGTGTTGTCGGTGTGTGTGTGTGTGTGTGTGTGTGTGTGTGTGTGTGTGTTGTCGGTGTGTGTGTGTGTGTGTGTTGTCGGTGTGTGTGTGTGTGTGTTGTCGGTGTGTGTGTGTGTGTGTTGTCGGTGTGTGTGTGTGTGTGTGTGTGTGTGTGTGTGTGTGTTGTCGGTGTGTGTGTGTGTGTGTTGTCGTGTGTGTGTGTGTGTGTGTTGTCGGTGTGTGTGTGTGTGTTGTCGGTGTGTGTGTGTGTGTGTCGTGTGTGTGTGTGTGTGTTGTCGGTGTGTGTGTGTGTGTGTGTGTGGTGTCGGTGTGTGTGTGTTGTCGGTGTGTGTGTGTGTGTGTTGTCGGTGTGTGTGTGTGTGTGTTGTCGGTGTGTGTGTGTGTGTGTGTGTGTGTGTGTGTGTGTGTGTGTGTGTGTGTGTGTTGTCGTGTGTTGTGTGTTGTCGGTGTGTGTGTGTGTGTGTCGGTGTGTGTGTGTGTGTGTTGTCGTGTGTGTGTGTGTGTGTGTTGTCGGTGTGTGTGTGTGTGTGTGTGTGTGTGTGTGTGTGTGTTGTCGTGTGTGTGTGTGTGTTGTCGGTGTGTGTGTGTGTGTTGTCGGTGTGTGTGTGTGTGTTGTCGGTGTGTGTGTGTGTGTTGTCGGTGTGTGTGTGTGTGTGTTGTCGGTGTGTGTGTGTGTGTGTGTGTCGTGTGTGTGTGTGTGTGTGTTGTCGGTGTGTGTGTGTGTGTTGTCGGTGTGTGTGTGTGTGTGTGTTGTCGGTGTGTGTGTGTGTGTGTTGTCGTGTGTGTGTGTGTGTGTGTTGTCGGTGTGTGTGTGTGTGTGTCGGTGTGTGTGTGTGTGTTGTCGGTGTGTGTGTGTGTGTTGTCGGTGTGTGTGTGTGTGTGTGTTGTCGTGTGTGTGTGTGTGTTGTCGGTGTGTGTGTGTGTGTGTGTGTGTGTGTGTGTGTGTGTGTGTGTGTTGTCGGTGTGTGTGTGTGTGTGTTGTCGGTGTGTGTGTGTGTGTTGTCGGTGTGTGTGTGTGTGTTGTCGGTGTGTGTGTGTGTGTGTTGTCGGTGTGTGTGTGTGTGTGTTGTCGGTGTGTGTGTGTGTGTGTGTTGTCGGTGTGTGTGTGTGTGTTGTCGGTGTGTGTGTGTGTGTGTGTGTGTCGGTGTGTGTGTGTGTGTGTTGTCGGTGTGTGTGTGTGTGTGTTGTCGGTGTGTGTGTGTGTGTGTTGTCGGTGTGTGTGTGTGTGTTGTCGGTGTGTGTGTGTGTGTGTCGTGTGTGTGTGTGTGTTGTCGGTGTGTGTGTGTGTGTGTGTGTGTGTGTGTGTGTGTGTTGTCGGTGTGTGTGTGTGTGTGTCGGTGTGTGTGTGTGTGTGTTGTCGGTGTGTGTGTGTGTGTGTGTGTGTGTGTGTGTGTGTGTGTTGTCGGTGTGTGTGTGTGTGTTGTCGGTGTGTGTGTGTGTGTGTTGTCGGTGTGTGTGTGTGTGTGTCGGTGTGTGTGTGTGTTGTCGGTGTGTGTGTGTGTGTGTGTGTGTGTGTGTGTGTGTGTGTGTTGTCGGTGTGTGTGTGTGTGTTGTCGGTGTGTGTGTGTGTGTGTTGTCGGTGTGTGTGTGTGTGTGTTGTCGGTGTGTGTGTGTGTGTGTGTGTGTTGTCGGTGTGTGTGTGTGTGTGTGTCGGTGTGTGTGTGTGTGTGTTGTCGGTGTGTGTGTGTGTGTTGTCGGTGTGTGTGTGTGTGTGTTGTCGGTGTGTGTGTGTGTGTGTTGTCGGTGTGTGTGTGTGTGTTGTCGGTGTGTGTGTGTGTGTGTGTGTGTGTCGTGTGTGTGTGTGTGTTGTCGGTGTGTGTGTGTGTGTGTTGTCGGTGTGTGTGTGTGTGTTGTCGGTGTGTGTGTGTGTGTGTTGTCGGTGTGTGTGTGTGTGTGTGTTGTCGGTGTGTGTGTGTGTGTGTTGTCGGTGTGTGTGTGTGTGTCGGTGTGTGTGTGTGTGTTGTCGGTGTGTGTGTGTGTGTGTTGTCGGTGTGTGTGTGTGTGTGTGTGTCGGTGTGTGTGTGTGTGTGTTGTCGGTGTGTGTGTGTGTGTGTGTCGTGTGTGTGTGTGTGTGTGTGTTGTCGGTGTGTGTGTGTGTGTTGTCGGTGTGTGTGTGTGTGTGTGTGTTGTCGGTGTGTGTGTGTGTGTTGTCGGTGTGTGTGTGTGTGTGTTGTCGGTGTGTGTGTGTGTGTTGTCGGTGTGTGTGTGTGTGTGTTGTCGGTGTGTGTGTGTGTGTGTTGTCGGTGTGTGTGTGTGTGTGTGTGTGTGTGTGTGTTGTCGGTGTGTGTGTGTGTGTTGTCGGTGTGTGTGTGTGTGTGTTGTCGGTGTGTGTGTGTGTGTTGTCGGTGTGTGTGTGTGTGTGTGTGTGTGTGTGTGTGTGTGTGTGTGTGTGTGTGTGTGTGTGTGTGTGTGTGTGTTGTCGGTGTGTGTGTGTGTGTTGTCGGTGTGTGTGTGTGTGTGTTGTCGGTGTGTGTGTGTGTGTTGTCGGTGTGTGTGTGTGTGTGTGTCGGTGTGTGTGTGTGTGTGTGTTGTCGGTGTGTGTGTGTGTGTGTTGTCGGTGTGTGTGTGTGTGTGTGTGTGTGTGTGTGTGTGTGTGTGTGTGTGTGTTGTCGTGTGTGTGTGTGTGTGTTGTCGGTGTGTGTGTGTGTGTGTTGTCGGTGTGTGTGTGTGTGTGTTGTCGGTGTGTGTGTGTGTGTGTGTTGTCGGTGTGTGTGTGTGTGTGTTGTCGGTGTGTGTGTGTGTGTGTTGTCGGTGTGTGTGTGTGTGTTGTCGGTGTGTGTGTGTGTGTGTTGTCGGTGTGTGTGTGTGTGTGTTGTCGGTGTGTGTGTGTGTGTTGTGGTGTGTGTGTTGTCGTGTGTGTGTGTGTGTGTTGTCGGTGTGTGTGTGTGTGTTGTCGGTGTGTGTGTGTGTTGTCGGTGTGTGTGTGTGTGTTGTCGGTGTGTGTGTGTGTGTGTGTGTCGGTGTGTGTGTGTGTGTGTGTCGTGTGTGTGTGTGTGTGTGTGTGTGTGTGTGTGTGTGTGTGTGTGTGTGTGTGTGTTGTCGGTGTGTGTGTGTGTGTTGTCGGTGTGTGTGTGTGTGTGTTGTCGGTGTGTGTGTGTGTGTGTGTGTGTCGTGTGTGTGTGTGTGTGTGTGTGTTGTCGGTGTGTGTGTGTGTGTGTCGTGTGTGTGTGTGTGTGTTGTCGGTGTGTGTGTGTGTTGTCGGTGTGTGTGTGTGTGTTGTCGGTGTGTGTGTGTGTGTGTTGTCGGTGTGTGTGTGTGTGTGTGGTGTGTGTGTGTGTGTCGTGTGTGTGTGTGTGTTGTCGGTGTGTGTGTGTGTGTTGTCGGTGTGTGTGTGTGTGTGTGTGTGTGTGTGTGTGTGTGTGTGTTGTCGGTGTGTGTGTGTGTGTGTTGTCGGTGTGTGTGTGTGTGTGTTGTCGGTGTGTGTGTGTGTGTTGTCGGTGTGTGTGTGTGTGTGTTGTCGGTGTGTGTGTGTGTGTGTGTTGTCGGTGTGTGTGTGTGTGTTGTCGGTGTGTGTGTGTGTGTTGTCGGTGTGTGTGTGTGTGTGTTGTCGGTGTGTGTGTGTGTGTGTGTTGTCGGTGTGTGTGTGTGTGTGTGTTGTCGGTGTGTGTGTGTGTGTTGTCGGTGTGTGTGTGTGTGTGTTGTCGGTGTGTGTGTGTGTGTGTTGTCGGTGTGTGTGTGTGTGTGTGTGTGTGTGTCGTGTGTGTGTGTGTGTGTGTGTTGTCGTGTGTGTGTGTGTGTGTGTTGTCGGTGTGTGTGTGTGTGTGTCGGTGTGTGTGTGTGTGTGTGTTGTCGGTGTGTGTGTGTGTGTTGTCGGTGTGTGTGTGTGTGTGTTGTCGGTGTGTGTGTGTGTGTGTTGTCGGTGTGTGTGTGTGTGTTGTCGGTGTGTGTGTGTGTGTGTGTTGTCGGTGTGTGTGTGTGTGTGTTGTCGGTGTGTGTGTGTGTGTGTGTGTGTGTGTGTGTGTTGTCGGTGTGTGTGTGTGTGTGTGTTGTCGGTGTGTGTGTGTGTGTTGTCGGTGTGTGTGTGTGTGTGTTGTCGGTGTGTGTGTGTGTGTGTTGTCGGTGTGTGTGTGTGTGTGTGTCGGTGTGTGTGTGTGTGTTGTCGGTGTGTGTGTGTGTGTTGTCGGTGTGTGTGTGTGTGTGTGTTGTCGGTGTGTGTGTGTGTGTGTTGTCGGTGTGTGTGTGTGTGTTGTCGGTGTGTGTGTGTGTGTGTTGTCGGTGTGTGTGTGTGTGTTGTCGGTGTGTGTGTGTGTGTGTGTGTGTGTGTGTGTGTTGTCGGTGTGTGTGTGTGTGTTGTCGGTGTGTGTGTGTGTGTGTGTCGTGTGTGTGTGTGTGTGTGTTGTCGGTGTGTGTGTGTGTGTGTTGTCGGTGTGTGTGTGTGTGTTGTCGGTGTGTGTGTGTGTGTGTGTTGTCGGTGTGTGTGTGTGTGTGTGTGTCGTGTGTGTGTGTGTGTGTTGTCGGTGTGTGTGTGTGTGTGTTGTCGGTGTGTGTGTGTGTGTGTTGTCGGTGTGTGTGTGTGTGTGTGTGTGTGTGTGTGTGTGTGTGTTGTCGTGTGTGTGTGTGTGTGTGTGTGTGTGTGTGTGTTGTCGGTGTGTGTGTGTGTGTGTGTCGGTGTGTGTGTGTGTGTTGTCGGTGTGTGTGTGTGTGTGTGTGTGTGTGTGTGTGTGTGTGTGTTGTCGGTGTGTGTGTGTGTGTGTTGTCGGTGTGTGTGTGTGTGTGTGTCGGTGTGTGTGTGTGTGTGTGTTGTCGGTGTGTGTGTGTGTGTTGTCGGTGTGTGTGTGTGTGTTGTCGGTGTGTGTGTGTGTGTTGTCGGTGTGTGTGTGTGTGTGTTGTCGGTGTGTGTGTGTGTGTGTGTGTCGTGTGTGTGTGTGTGTTGTCGGTGTGTGTGTGTGTGTGTTGTCGGTGTGTGTGTGTGTGTGTTGTCGGTGTGTGTGTGTGTGTTGTCGGTGTGTGTGTGTGTGTGTCGTGTGTGTGTGTGTGTGTGTTGTCGGTGTGTGTGTGTGTGTTGTCGGTGTGTGTGTGTGTGTGTGTGTGTGTGTCGTGTGTGTGTGTGTTGTCGGTGTGTGTGTGTGTGTTGTCGGTGTGTGTGTGTGTGTGTTGTCGGTGTGTGTGTGTGTGTGTGTGTGTGTGTGTGTGTGTGTGTGTGTGTGTGTGTGTGTGTGTGTTGTCGGTGTGTGTGTGTGTGTGTTGTCGGTGTGTGTGTGTGTGTGTGTCGGTGTGTGTGTGTGTGTTGTCGTGTGTGTGTGTGTGTGTGTTGTCGGTGTGTGTGTGTGTGTTGTCGGTGTGTGTGTGTGTGTGTTGTCGGTGTGTGTGTGTGTGTGTGTTGTCGGTGTGTGTGTGTGTGTTGTCGGTGTGTGTGTGTGTGTTGTGTGTGTGTGTGTTGTCGGTGTGTGTGTGTGTTGTCGGTGTGTGTGTGTGTGTGTGTGTTGTCGGTGTGTGTGTGTGTGTTGTCGGTGTGTGTGTGTGTGTGTGTGTGTCGGTGTGTGTGTGTGTGTTGTCGGTGTGTGTGTGTGTGTTGTCGGTGTGTGTGTGTGTGTGTGTGTGTTGTCGGTGTGTGTGTGTGTGTTGTCGGTGTGTGTGTGTGTGTGTGTTGTCGGTGTGTGTGTGTGTGTTGTCGGTGTGTGTGTGTGTGTGTTGTCGGTGTGTGTGTGTGTGTGTTGTCGTGTGTGTGTGTGTGTGTGTTGTCGGTGTGTGTGTGTGTGTTGTCGGTGTGTGTGTGTGTGTTGTCGGTGTGTGTGTGTGTGTGTTGTCGGTGTGTGTGTGTGTGTTGTGGTGTGTGTGTGTGTGTGTGTGT
>NW_027675322.1:0-12500 GCF_965601325.2 Salmo salar | reverse complement strand
GTTTTGTCGGTGTGTGTGTGTGTGTGTTGTCGGTGTGTGTGTGTGTGTTGTGTGTGTGTGTGTGTTGTCGGTGTGTGTGTGTGTTGTCGGTGTGTGTGTGTGTGTGTGTGTGTGTGTGTGTGTGTGTTGTCGGTGTGTGTGTGTGTGTTGTCGGTGTGTGTGTGTGTGTGTGTTGTCGGTGTGTGTGTGTGTGTGTTGTCGGTGTGTGTGTGTGTGTGTGTGTGTGTGTTGTCGGTGTGTGTGTGTTGTCGGTGTGTGTGTGTGTGTGTGTGTGTTGTCGGTGTGTGTGTGTGTGTGTTGTCGGTGTGTGTGTGTGTGTGTGTTGTCGTGTGTGTGTGTGTGTGTGTTGTCGGTGTGTGTGTGTGTGTGTTGTCGGTGTGTATGTGTGTGTGTTGTCAGTGTGTGTGTGTGTGTGTTGTCGGTGTGTGTGTGTTTATGTGTTGTCGGTGTGTGTGTGTGTGTGTTGTCGGTGTGTGTGTGTGTGTTGTCGGTGTGTGTGTGTGTTGTCGGTGTGTGTGTGTGTGTTGTCGGTGTGTGTGTGTGTGTGTGTTGTCGGTGTGTGTGTGTGTGTGTGTTGTCGGTGTGTGTGTGTGTGTGTGTGTTGTCGGTGTGTGTGTGTGTGTGTGTTGTCGGTGTGTGTGTGGGTGTGTGTGTGTTGTGTGTGTGTGTGTTGTCGGTGTGTGTGTGTGTGTGTTGTCGGTGTGTGTGTGTGTGTTGTCGGTGTGTGTGTGTGTGTTGTCGGTGTGTGTGTGTGTGTGTTGTCGGTGTGTGTGTGTTATCGGTGTGTGTGTGTGTGTTGTCGGTGTGTGTGTGTGTGTGTGTGTGTGTGTTGTCGGTGTGTGTGTGTGTGTGTGTTGTCGGTGTGTGTGTGTGTGTGTTGTCGGTGTGTGTGTGTGTGTGTTGTCGGTGTGTGTGTGTGTTGTCGGTGTGTGTGTGTGTTGTCGGTGTGTGTGTGTGTGTGTGTGTGTGTGTGTTGTCGGTGTGTGTGTGTGTGTTGTCGGTGTGTGTGTGTGTGTTGTCGGTGTGTGTGTGTGTGTTGTCGGTGTGTATGTGTGTGTGTTGTCAGTGTGTGTGTGTGTGTGTTGTCGGTGTGTGTGTGTTTATGTGTTGTCGGTGTGTGTGTGTGTGTGTTGTCGGTGTGTGTGTGTGTGTTGTCGGTGTGTGTGTGTGTGTGTGTTGTCGGTGTGTGTGTGTGTGTGTTGTCGGTGTGTGTGTGTGTGTTGTCAGTGTGTGTGTGTGTGTGTGTTGTCGGTGTGTGTGTGTGTGTTGTCGGTGTGTGTGTGTGTGTTGTCGGTGTTGTGTGTGTGTGTGTGTGTTGTCGGTGTGTGTGTGTGTTGTCGGTGTGTGTGTGTGTGTTGTCGGTGTGTGTGTGTTGTCGGTGTGTGTGTGTGTGTGTTGTCGGTGTGTGTGTGTTGTCAGTGTGTGTGTGTGTGTGTGTTGTCGGTGTGTGTGTGTGTGTTGCTGGTGTTTGTGTGTGTGTGTGTTGTCGGTGTGTGTGTGTGTGTTGTCGGTGTGTGTGTGTGTGTTGTCGGTGTGTGTGTGTGTGTTGCTGGTGTTTGTGTGTGTGTGTGTTGTCGGTGTGTGTGTGTGTGTTGTCGGTGTGTGTGTGTGTGTTGTCGGTGTGTGTGTGTGTTGTCGGTGTGTTGTCGGTGTGTGTGTTTGTGTGTTGTCGCTGTGTGTGTGTGTGTGTTGTCGCTGTGTGTGTGTGTGTGTGTTGTCGGTGTGTGTGTGTGTTGTCGGTGTGTGTGTGTGTGTGTTGTCGGTGTGTGTGTGTGTGTGTTGTCGGTGTGTTTGTGTGGGTTGTCGGTGTGTGTGTGTGTGTGTGTGTTGTCGGTGTGTGTGTGTGTGTGTGTGTTGTCGGTGTGTGTGTGTGTGTTGTCGGTGTGTGTGTGTGTGTTGTGTGTGTGTGTGTTGTCGGTGTGTGTGTGTTGTCGGTGAGTGTGTGTGTGTGTGTGTGTGTGTGTTGTCGGTGTGTGTGTGTGTTGTCGGTGTGTGTGTGTGTGTTGTCGGTGTGTGTGTGTTGTCGGTGTGTGTGTGTGTTGTCGGTGTGTGTGTGTGTGTGTGTGTGTTGTCGGTGTGTGTGTGTGTGTTGTCGGTGTGTGTGTGTGTGTTGTGGGTGTGTTGTCGGTGTGTGGGTGTGTGTGTTGTGGGTGTGTTGTCGGTGTGTGTGTGTGTGTGTTGTCGGTGTGTGCGTGTGTGTTTTGTCGGTGTGTGTGTGTGTGTGTTGTCGGTGTGTGTGTGTGTGTTGTGTGTGTGTGTGTGTTGTCGGTGTGTGTGTGTGTTGTCGGTGTGTGTGTGTGTGTGTGTGTGTGTGTGTGTGTGTTGTCGGTGTGTGTGTGTGTGTTGTCGGTGTGTGTGTGTGTGTGTGTTGTCGGTGTGTGTGTGTGTGTGTTGTCGGTGTGTGTGTGTGTGTGTGTGTGTGTGTTGTCGGTGTGTGTGTGTTGTCGGTGTGTGTGTGTGTGTGTGTGTGTTGTCGGTGTGTGTGTGTGTTTGTTGTCGGTGTGTGTGTGTTGTCAGTGTGTGTGTGTGTGTGTGTTGTCGGTGTGTGTGTGTGTGTTGCTGGTGTTTGTGTGTGTGTGTGTTGTCAGTGTGTGTGTGTGTGTTGTCGGTGTGTGTGTGTGTGTTGTCGGTGTGTGTGTGTGTGTTGCTGGTGTTTGTGTGTGTGTGTGTTGTCGGTGTGTGTGTGTGTGTTGCTGGTGTTTGTGTGTGTGTGTGTTGTCGGTGTGTGTGTGTGTGTTGTCGGTGTGTGTGTGTGTGTTGTCGGTGTGTGTGTGTGTTGTCGGTGTGTTGTCGGTGTGTGTGTGTGTGTGTTGTCGCTGTGTGTGTGTGTGTGTTGTCGCTGTGTGTGTGTGTGTGTGTTGTCGGTGTGTGTGTGTGTTGTCGGTGTGTGTGTGTGTGTGTTGTCGGTGTGTGTGTGTGTGTGTTGTCGGTGTGTTTGTGTGGGTTGTCGGTGTGTGTGTGTGTGTGTGTGTTGTCGGTGTGTGTGTGTGTGTGTGTGTTGTCGGTGTGTGTGTGTGTGTTGTCGGTGTGTGTGTGTGTGTTGTGTGTGTGTGTGTTGTCGGTGTGTGTGTGTTGTCGGTGAGTGTGTGTGTGTGTGTGTGTGTGTTGTCGGTGTGTGTGTGTGTTGTCGGTGTGTGTGTGTGTGTTGTCGGTGTGTGTGTGTTGTCGGTGTGTGTGTGTGTTGTCGGTGTGTGTGTGTGTGTGTGTGTGTTGTCGGTGTGTGTGTGTGTGTTGTCGGTGTGTGTGTGTGTGTTGTGGGTGTGTTGTCGGTGTGTGTGTGTGTGTGTTGTGGGTGTGTTGTCGGTGTGTGTGTGTGTGTGTTGTCGGTGTGTGCGTGTGTGTTTTGTCGGTGTGTGTGTGTGTGTGTTGTCGGTGTGTGTGTGTGTGTGTTGTGTGTGTGTGTGTGTGTGTCGGTGTGTGTGTGTGTGTTGTCGGTGTGTGTGTGTGTGTGTGTTGTCGGTGTGTGTGTGTGTGTGTTGTCGGTGTGTGTGTGTGTGTGTGTGTGTGTGTTGTCGGTGTGTGTGTGTTGTCGGTGTGTGTGTGTGTGTGTGTGTGTTGTCGGTGTGTGTGTGTGTGTGTTGTCGGTGTGTGTGTGTGTGTGTGTTGTCAGTGTGTGTGTGTGTGTGTGTTGTCGGTGTGTGTGTGTGTGTGTGTTGTCGGTGTGTATGTGTGTGTGTTGTCAGTGTGTGTGTGTGTGTGTTGTCGGTGTGTGTGTGTTTATGTGTTGTCGGTGTGTGTGTGTGTGTGTTGTCGGTGTGTGTGTGTGTGTTGTCGGTGTGTGTGTGTGTTGTCGGTGTGTGTGTGTGTGTTGTCGGTGTGTGTGTGTGTGTGTGTTGTCGGTGTGTGTGTGTGTGTGTGTTGTCGGTGTGTGTGTGTGTGTGTGTGTTGTCGGTGTGTGTGTGTGTGTGTGTTGTCGGTGTGTGTGTGGGTGTGTGTGTGTTGTGTGTGTGTGTGTTGTCGGTGTGTGTGTGTGTGTGTTGTCGGTGTGTGTGTGTGTGTTGTCGGTGTGTGTGTGTGTGTTGTCGGTGTGTGTGTGTGTGTGTTGTCGGTGTGTGTGTGTTATCGGTGTGTGTGTGTGTGTTGTCGGTGTGTGTGTGTGTGTGTGTGTGTGTGTTGTCGGTGTGTGTGTGTGTGTGTTGTCGGTGTGTGTGTGTGTGTGTGTTGTCGGTGTGTGTGTGTGTGTGTTGTCGGTGTGTGTGTGTGTGTGTTGTCGGTGTGTGTGTGTGTTGTCGGTGTGTGTGTGTGTTGTCGGTGTGTGTGTGTGTGTGTGTGTGTGTGTGTGTGTCGGTGTGTGTGTGTGTGTTGTCGGTGTGTGTGTGTGTGTTGTCGGTGTGTGTGTGTGTGTGTCGGTGTGTATGTGTGTGTGTTGTCAGTGTGTGTGTGTGTGTGTTGTCGGTGTGTGTGTGTTTATGTGTTGTCGGTGTGTGTGTGTGTGTGTTGTCGGTGTGTGTGTGTGTGTTGTCGGTGTGTGTGTGTGTGTGTGTTGTCGGTGTGTGTGTGTGTGTGTTGTCGGTGTGTGTGTGTGTGTTGTCAGTGTGTGTGTGTGTGTGTGTGTGTTGTCGGTGTGTGTGTGTGTGTTGTCGGTGTGTGTGTGTGTGTTGTCGGTGTTGTGTGTGTGTGTGTGTGTTGTCGGTGTGTGTGTGTGTTGTCGGTGTGTGTGTGTGTGTTGTCGGTGTGTGTGTGTTGTCGGTGTGTGTGTGTGTGTGTTGTCGGTGTGTGTGTGTGTTTGTTGTCGGTGTGTGTGTGTTGTCAGTGTGTGTGTGTGTGTGTGTTGTCGGTGTGTGTGTGTGTGTTGCTGGTGTTTGTGTGTGTGTGTGTTGTCGGTGTGTGTGTGTGTGTTGTCGGTGTGTGTGTGTGTGTTGTCGGTGTGTGTGTGTGTGTTGCTGGTGTTTGTGTGTGTGTGTGTTGTCGGTGTGTGTGTGTGTGTTGTCGGTGTGTGTGTGTGTGTTGTCGGTGTGTGTGTGTGTTGTCGGTGTGTTGTCGGTGTGTGTGTGTGTGTGTTGTCGCTGTGTGTGTGTGTGTGTTGTCGCTGTGTGTGTGTGTGTGTGTTGTCGGTGTGTGTGTGTGTTGTCGGTGTGTGTGTGTGTGTGTTGTCGGTGTGTGTGTGTGTGTGTTGTCGGTGTGTTTGTGTGGGTTGTCGGTGTGTGTGTGTGTGTGTGTGTTGTCGGTGTGTGTGTGTGTGTGTGTGTTGTCGGTGTGTGTGTGTGTGTTGTCGGTGTGTGTGTGTGTGTTGTGTGTGTGTGTGTTGTCGGTGTGTGTGTGTTGTCGGTGAGTGTGTGTGTGTGTGTGTGTGTGTTGTCGGTGTGTGTGTGTGTTGTCGGTGTGTGTGTGTGTGTTGTCGGTGTGTGTGTGTTGTCGGTGTGTGTGTGTGTTGTCGGTGTGTGTGTGTGTGTGTGTGTGTTGTCGGTGTGTGTGTGTGTGTTGTCGGTGTGTGTGTGTGTGTTGTGGGTGTGTTGTCGGTGTGTGTGTGTGTGTGTTGTGGGTGTGTTGTCGGTGTGTGTGTGTGTGTGTTGTCGGTGTGTGCGTGTGTGTTTTGTCGGTGTGTGTGTGTGTGTGTTGTCGGTGTGTGTGTGTGTGTTGTGTGTGTGTGTGTGTTGTCGGTGTGTGTGTGTGTGTTGTCGGTGTGTGTGTGTGTGTTGTCGGTGTGTGTGTGTGTTGTCGGTGTGTTGTCGGTGTGTGTGTGTGTGTGTTGTCGCTGTGTGTGTGTGTGTGTTGTCGCTGTGTGTGTGTGTGTGTGTTGTCGGTGTGTGTGTGTGTTGTCGGTGTGTGTGTGTGTGTGTTGTCGGTGTGTGTGTGTGTGTGTTGTCGGTGTGTTTGTGTGGGTTGTCGGTGTGTGTGTGTGTGTGTGTGTTGTCGGTGTGTGTGTGTGTGTGTGTGTTGTCGGTGTGTGTGTGTGTGTTGTCGGTGTGTGTGTGTGTGTTGTGTGTGTGTGTGTTGTCGGTGTGTGTGTGTTGTCGGTGTGTGTGTGTGTGTGTGTGTGTGTGTTGTCGGTGTGTGTGTGTGTTGTCGGTGTGTGTGTGTGTGTTGTCGGTGTGTGTGTGTTGTCGGTGTGTGTGTGTGTTGTCGGTGTGTGTGTGTGTGTGTGTGTGTTGTCGGTGTGTGTGTGTGTGTTGTCGGTGTGTGTGTGTGTGTTGTGGGTGTGTTGTCGGTGTGTGTGTGTGTGTGTTGTGGGTGTGTTGTCGGTGTGTGTGTGTGTGTGTTGTCGGTGTGTGCGTGTGTGTTTTGTCGGTGTGTGTGTGTGTGTGTTGTCGGTGTGTGTGTGTGTGTTGTGTGTGTGTGTGTGTTGTCGGTGTGTGTGTGTGTTGTCGGTGTGTGTGTGTGTGTGTGTGTGTGTGTGTGTGTGTTGTCGGTGTGTGTGTGTGTGTTGTCGGTGTGTGTGTGTGTGTGTGTTGTCGGTGTGTGTGTGTGTGTGTTGTCGGTGTGTGTGTGTGTGTGTGTGTGTTGTCGGTGTGTGTGTGTTGTCGGTGTGTGTGTGTGTGTGTGTGTGTTGTCGGTGTGTGTGTGTGTGTGTTGTCGGTGTGTGTGTGTGTGTGTGTTGTCAGGTGTGTGTGTGTGTGTGTTGTCGGTGTGTGTGTGTGTGTGTGTTGTCGGTGTGTATGTGTGTGTGTTGTCAGTGTGTGTGTGTGTGTGTTGTCGGTGTGTGTGTGTTTATGTGTTGTCGGTGTGTGTGTGTGTGTGTTGTCGGTGTGTGTGTGTGTGTTGTCGGTGTGTGTGTGTGTTGTCGGTGTGTGTGTGTGTGTTGTCGGTGTGTGTGTGTGTGTGTGTTGTCGGTGTGTGTGTGTGTGTGTGTTGTCGGTGTGTGTGTGTGTGTGTGTGTTGTCGGTGTGTGTGTGTGTGTGTGTGTTGTCGGTGTGTGTGTGGGTGTGTGTGTGTTGTGTGTGTGTGTGTTGTCGGTGTGTGTGTGTGTGTGTTGTCGGTGTGTGTGTGTGTGTTGTCGGTGTGTGTGTGTGTGTTGTCGGTGTGTGTGTGTGTGTGTTGTCGGTGTGTGTGTGTGTTATCGGTGTGTGTGTGTGTGTTGTCGGTGTGTGTGTGTGTGTGTGTGTGTTGTCGGTGTGTGTGTGTGTGTGTTGTCGGTGTGTGTGTGTGTGTGTGTTGTCGGTGTGTGTGTGTGTGTTGTCGGTGTGTGTGTGTGTGTGTTGTCGGTGTGTGTGTGTGTTGTCGGTGTGTGTGTGTGTTGTCGGTGTGTGTGTGTGTGTGTGTGTGTGTGTGTGTTGTCGGTGTGTGTGTGTGTGTTGTCGGTGTGTGTGTGTGTGTTGTCGGTGTGTGTGTGTGTGTTGTCGGTGTGTATGTGTGTGTGTTGTCAGTGTGTGTGTGTGTGTGTTGTCGGTGTGTGTGTGTTTATGTGTTGTCGGTGTGTGTGTGTGTGTGTTGTCGGTGTGTGTGTGTGTGTTGTCGGTGTGTGTGTGTGTGTGTGTTGTCGGTGTGTGTGTGTGTGTGTTGTCGGTGTGTGTGTGTGTGTGTGTTGTCGGTGTGTGTGTGTGTGTGTGTGTGTTGTCGGTGTGTGTGTGTGTGTGTTGTCGGTGTGTGTGTGTTGTCGGTGTGTGTGTGTGTTGTCGGTGTGTTGTCGGTGTGTGTGTGTGTGTTGTCGGTGTGTGTGTGTGTGTTGTTGGTGTGTGTGTGTGTGTGTTGTCGGTGTGTGTGTGTGTTGTGTGTGTGTGTGTTGTCGGTGTGTGTGTGTGTTGTCGGTGTGTGTGTGTGTGTGTGTGTTGTCGGTGTGTGTGTGTGTGTTGTCGGTGTGTGTGTGTGTGTTGTCTGTGTGTGTGTGTGTGTGTGTTGTCGGTGTGTGTGTGTGTGTTGTCGGTGTGTGTGTGTGTGTGTTGTCGGTGTGTGTGTGTGTGTTGTGTGTGTGTGTTGTCGGTGTGTGTGTGTGTGTGTTGTCGGTGTGTGTGTGTGTGTTGTCGGTGTGTGTGTGTTGTCGGTGTGTGTGTGTGTGTGTGTTGTCAGTGTGTGTGTGTGTGTGTTGTCGGTGTGTGTGTGTGTGTGTGTTGTCGGTGTGTGTGTGTGTGTTGTCGGTGTTGTGTGTGTGTGTGTTGTCGGTGTGTGTGTGTGTTGTCGGTGTGTGTGTGTGTGTGTGTGTGTGTGTGTTGTCGGTGTGTGTGTGTGTTGTCGGTGTGTGTGTGTGTGTGTTGTCGGTGTGTTGTCGGTGTGTGTGTGTGTGTGTTGTCGGTGTGTGTGTGTGTGTTGTCGGTGTGTGTGTGTGTTGTCGGTGTGTGTGTGTGTGTTGTGTGTGTGTGTGTGTTGTCGGTGTGTGTGTGTGTTGTCGGTGTGTGTGTGTGTGTGTGTGTGTCGTGTGTGTGTGTGTGTTGTCGGTGTGTGTGTGTGTGTTGTCGGTGTGTGTGTGTGTGTGTGTTGTCGGTGTGTGTGTGTGTGTGTTGTCGGTGTGTGTGTGTGTTGTCGGTGTGTGTGTGTGTGTGGTGTCGGTGTGTGTTGTGTGTGTGTGTGTGTGTGTGTGTGTTGTCGGTGTGTGTGTGTGTGTGTGTGTGTGTGTGTGTGTGTGTGTTGTCGTGTGTGTGTGTGTGTGTGTTGTCGGTGTGTGTGTGTGTGTGTTGTCGGTGTGTGTGTGTGTGTTGTCGGTGTGTGTGTGTGTGTTGTCGGTGTGTGTGTGTGTGTGTGTTGTCGGTGTGTGTGTGTGTGTGTTGTCGGTGTGTGTGTGTGTGTTGTCGGTGTGTGTGTGTGTTGTCGGTGTGTGTGTGTGTGTTGTCGGTGTGTGTGTGTGTGTTGTCGGTGTGTGTGTGTGTGTTGTCGGTGTGTGTGTGTGTGTGTGTGTGTGTGTGTGTGTGTGTTGTCGGTGTGTGTGTGTGTGTGTGGTGTGTTGTCGGTGTGTGTGTGGGTGTGTGTGTGTGTGTGTGGTGTGTGTGTTGTCGGGTGTGTGTGTGTGTGTGTTGTCGGTGTGTGTGTGTGTGTGTTGTCGGTGGTGTGTGTGTGTGTGTTGTCGGTGTGTGTGTGTGTGTGTTGTCGGTGTGTGTGTGTGTGTTGTCGGTGTGTGTGTGTGTGTTGTCGGTGTGTTGTGTGTGTGTGTGGTGGTGTGTGTGTGTGTTGTCGGTGTGTGTGTGTGTGTGTTGTCGGTGTGTGTGTGTTGTGTTGTCGGTGTGTGTGTGTGTGTTGTCGGTGTGTGTGTGTGTGTGTTGTCGGTGTGTGTGTGTGTTGTCGGTGTGTGTGTGTGTTGTCGGTGTGTGTGTGTGTGTGTGTGTGTGTGTGTGTGTGTGTGTGTGTGTGTGTGTGTGTGTTGTCGGTGTGTGTGTGTGTGTTGTCGGTGTGTGTGTGTGTGTTGTCGGTGTGTGTGTGTGTGTGTTGTCGGTGTGTGTGTGTGTGTTGTCGGTGTGTGTGTGTGTGTGTGTGTGTGTGCGGTGTGTGTGTGTGTGTGTTGTCGGTGTGTGTGTGTGTGTTGTCGGTGTGTGTGTGTGTGTGTGTTGTCGGTGTGTGTGTGTGTGTGTTGTCGGTGTGTGTGTGTGTGTGTGTTGTCGGTGTGTGTGTGGTGTGTGTGTGTTGTCGGTGTGTGTGTGTGTGTGTTGTCGGTGTGTGTGTGTTGTCGGTGTCGTGTGTGTGTTGTCGGTGTGTTGTCGGTGTGTGTGTGTGTGTGTTGTCGGTGTGTGTGTTGTGTGTTGTTCGGTGTGTGTGTGTGTGTGTTGTCGGTGTGTGTGTGTGTGTGTTGTGTGTGTGTGTGTGTTGTCGGTGTGTGTGTGTGTTGTCGGTGTGTGTGTGTGTGTGTGTGTTGTCGGTGTGTGTGTGTGTGTTGTCGGTGTGTGTGTGTTGTGTTGTCTGTGTGTTGTGTGTGTGTGTGTTGTCGGTGTGTGTGTGTGTGTTGTCGGTGTGTGTGTGTGTGTGTTGTCGGTGTGTGTGTGTGTGTTGTGTGTGTGTGTTGTCGGTGTGTGTGTGTGTGTGTTGTCGGTGTGTGTGTGTGTGTTGTCGGTGTGTGTGTGTTGTCGGTGTGTGTGTGTGTGTGTGTTGTCGTGTGTGTGTGTGTGTGTTGTCGGTGTGTGTGTGTGTGTGTGTGTTGTCGGTGTGTGTGTGTGTGTTGTCGGTGTTGTGTGTGTGTGTGTTGTCGGTGTGTGTGTGTGTGTGTGTGTGTTGTCGGTGTGTGTGTGTGTGTGTTGTCGGTGTGTGTGTGTGTGTTGTCGGTGTGTGTGTGTGTGTGTTGTCGGTGTGTGTGTGTGTGTTGTCGGTGTGTGTGTGTGTGTTGTGTGTGTGTGTGTGTGTGTGTGTGTGTGTTGTCGGTGTGTGTGGTGTGTGTGTGTGTGTTGTCGGTGTGTGTGTGTGTGTTGTCGGTGTGTGTGTGTGTGTGTGTGTCGGTGTGTGTGTGTGTGTTGTCGGTGTGTGTGTGTGTTGTTGTCGGTGTGTGTGTGTGTGTGTTGTGGTGTGTGTGTGTGTGTTGTCGGTGTGTGTGTGTGTTGTCGGTGTGTGTGTGTGTGTGTGTTGTCGGTGTGTGTGTGTGTGTGTTGTCGGTGTGTGTGTGTGTGTTGTCGGTGTTGTGTGTGTGTGTGTGTGTGTGTGTGTGTGTGTGTGTTGTCGGTGTGTGTGTGTGTGTTGTCGGTGTGTGTGTGTGTGTGTTGTCGGTGTGTGTGTGTGTGTTGTCGGTGTGTGTGTGTGTGTTGTCGGTGTGTTTGTGTGTGTGTGTGGTCGGTGTGTGTGTGTGTGTGTTGTCGGTGTGTGTGTGTTGTGTGTGTGTGTGTTGTCGGTGTGTGTGTGTGTTGTCGGTGTGTGTGTGTGTGTTGTCGGTGTGTGTGTGTTGTGTTGTCGGTGTGTTTGTGTGTGTGTGTGGTCGGTGTGTGTGTGTGTGTGTTGTCGGTGTGTGTGTGTTGTGTGTGTGTGTGTTGTCGGTGTGTGTGTTTGTTGTCGGTGTGTGTGTGTGTGTGTGTGTGTGTGTGTTGTCGGTGTGTGTGTGTGTGTGGTGTTGTCGGTGTGTGTGTGTCTGTGTGTTTGTGTTGTCGGTGTGTGTGTGTGTGTTGTCGGTGTGTGTGTGTGTGTGTTGTCGGTGTGTGTGTGTGTGTTGTCGGTGTGTGTGTGTGTGTTGTCGGTGTGTTTGTGTGTGTGTGTGGTCGGTGTGTGTGTGTGTTGTCGGTGTGTGTGTGTTGTGTGTGTGTGTGTTGTCGGTGTGTGTGTGTGTTGTCGGTGTGTGTGTGTGTGTGTGTGTGTTGTCGGTGTGTGTGTGTGTGTGTGTGTGTGTTGTCGGTGTGTGTGTGTGTGTGTGTGTGTGTTGTCGGTGTGTGTGTGTGTGTGTGTTGTGTGTATGTGTTGTCTGTGTGTGTGTGTGTTGTCGGTGTGTGTGTGTGTGTGTTGTCGGTGTGTGTGTGTGTGTGTTGTCGGTGTGTGTGTGTGTTGTCGGTGTGTGTGTGTGTGTGTGTGTGTGTGTGTGTTGTCGGTGTGTGTGTGTGTTGTCGGTGTGTGTGTGTGTGTTGTCGGTGTGTGTGTGTGTGTTGTCGGTGTGTACGTGTGTGTGTTGTCAGTGTGTGTGTGTGTGTGTTGTCGGTGTGTGTGTGTTTATGTGTTGTCGGTGTGTGTGTGTGTGTGTTGTCGGTGTGTGTGTGTGTTGTCGGTGTGTGTGTGTGTGTTGTCGGTGTGTGTGTGTGTGTGTTGTCGGTGTGTGTGTGTGTGTGTGTGTGTTGTCGGTGTGTGTGTGTGTGTGTGTTGTCGGTGTGTGTGTGTGTGTGTGTTGTCGGTGTGTGTGTGTTGTCGGTGTGTGTGTGTGTTGTCGGTGTGTTGTCGGTGTGTGTGTGTGTGTGTGTGTTGTCGGTGTGTGTGTGTGTGTTGTCGGTGTGTGTGTGTTGTCGGTGTGTGTGTGTTGTGTGTGTGTGTGTTGTCGGTGTGTGTGTGTGTTGTCGGTGTGTGTGTGTGTGTGTGTTGTGTTGTCGGTGTGTGTGTGTGTGTTGTCGGTGTGTGTGTTGTCGGTGTGTGTGTGTGTGTTGTCGGTGTGTGTGTGTGTGTGTTGTCGGTGTGTGTGTGTGTGTTGTCGGTGTGTGTGTGTTGTGTGTGTGTGTGTTGTCGGTGTGTGTGTGTGTGTGTTGTGGTGTCGGTGTGTGTGTGTTGTCGGTGTGTGTGTGTGTGTGTGTGTGTTGTCGGTGTGTGTGTGTGTGTGTTGTCGGTGTGTGTGTGTGTGTTGTCGGTGTGTTTGTGTGTGTGTGTGGTCGGTGTGTGTGTGTGTGTGTTGTCGGTGTGTGTGTGTGTGTGTGTGTGTGTTGTCGGTGTGTGTGTGTGTTGTCGGTGTGTGTGTGTGTGTGTTGTCGGTGTGTGTGTGTGTGTTGTCGGTGTGTGTGTGTGTGTGTGTGGTCGGTGTGTGTGTGTGTGTGTTGTCGGTGTGTGTGTGTGTGTGTTGTCGGTGTGGTGTGTGTGTTGTGTGTCGGTGTGTGTGTGTGTGGTGTGTGTGTGTGTGTTGTCGGTGTGTGTGTGTGTGTGTTGTCGGTGTGTGTGTGTGTGTGTGTGTGTGTTGTCGGTGTGTGTGTGTGTGTTGTCGGTGTGTGTGTGTGTGTGTTGTCGGTGTGTGTGTGTGTGTTGTCGGTGTGTGT
>NW_027675321.1:2287500-2350000 GCF_965601325.2 Salmo salar | reverse complement strand
TCAGTCTCTCTCCAGTATCAGTGTATCTTCAGACTTACCCAGCATCGTTGTCCGTCCTCTTCAGTACTTTAGAGATGTGAGTAAGACTGTGTCTGAACTGAGAGAGAAACTAGAAGACTTCCTTAAAGGAGAATGGACCAAGATCTCCACTACAGGTGTGTTGAAAACAATCAGAACATCAACTTTAGACCATTGAAAGTTCCCTACTAGTCATATACATGTGGAATATGGTATGATGATAACATTCCCTCTCTCTGTCAATGTGTTTGTGTGTCTGTAGTGAATATAGTGGAGGTTGTTCTGCCTCCAGAGACCAAGACCAGAGAACAGTTGTTACAATGTGAGTCTCTTTATTGTGAAGTAACTAACAGTCTCTTTTTACTGCCACTCCTAACAATCCCTCTAGAAATATATAGCAATAGTAGATCTAATCAAAGACTGGGTATCTATCTGACTCCTCATATTTCTCTGATTTGATCTCTGCTGTGCTCTAATCAAAGACAGGGTAGATACAGTATCTGACTTAACTTATTGTTCTGACTCCCCTCATTGGTCTCTGCTCTTCTCCCAGATTCCTGTCAGCTCACACTGGACCCAAACACAGCAGACACACTCCTCTCTCTGTCTGAAGGGAACAGAAAGGTGACCTATACAGACCAAGTCCAACCATATCCTGACCATCCAGACAGATTCACCAACATAGTCCAGGTTCTGTGTAGAGAGGGTCTGTCTGGATGCTGTTACTGGGAGGTGGAGTGGACTGGGGAGTGGGTTTATACAGCAGTCTCATATAAAGACATCAGCAGAACAGAGAAAGGTAATATATTTGGATTCAATAACAAGTCCTGGAGTTTAAAGTGCTATAGAGGTGGTTATTATTTCAGACACAATAATGTTGGGACTAAAGTATCAGGCCCTCAGTCCTCCAGAGTAGGAGTGTACCTGGATCACAAGGCAGGTACTCTGTCCTTCTACAGTGTCTCTGACACAATGACCCTCCTCCACAGAGTCCAGACCACATTCACTCAGCCCCTCTATCCTGGGTTTTATCTCTGTTATAGTACTAATGATACTGCTAAGCTGGTTAAACTGTAGTAGGGTCCACATAGATACTAGTCATGCTGGTGTAGTCTATAGCTAAGCTGGTTAAACTGTAGTAGGGTCCACATAGATACTAGTCATGCTGGTGTAGTCTATAGCTGAGCTGGTTAAACTGTAGTAGGGTCCATGTAGATACTAGTCATGCTGGTGTAGTCTATAGCTGAGCTGGTTAAACTGTAGTAGGGTCCACATAGATACTAGTCATGCTGCTGTAGTCTATAGCTGAGCTGGTTAAACTGTAGTAGGGTCCACATAGATACTAGTCATGCTGGTGTAGTCTATAGCTGAGCTGGTTAAACTGTAGTAGGGTCCACATAGATACTAGTCATGCTGGTGTAGTCTATAGCTGAGCTGGTTAAACTGTAGTAGGGTCCACATAGATACTAGTCATGCTGGTGTAGTCTATAGATGAGCTGGTTAAACTGTAGTAGGCTCCACATAGATACTAGTCATGCTGGTGTAGTCTATAGCTGAGCTGGTTAAACTGTAGTAGGGTCCACATAGATACTAGTCATGCTGGTGTAGACTATAGCTGAGCTGGTTAAACTGTAGTAGGGTCCACATAGATACTAGTCATGCTGGTGTAGACTATAGCTGAGCTGGTTAAACTGTAGTAGGGTCCACATAGATACTAGTCATGCTGGTGTAGTCTATAGCTGAGCTGGTTAAACTGTAGTAGGGTCCACATAGATACTAGTCATGCTGGTGTAGACTATAGCTGATCTGGTTAAACTGTAGTAGGGTCCACATAGATACTAGTCATGCTGGTGTAGACTATAGCTGATCTGGTTAAACTGTAGTAGGGTCCACATAGATACTAGTCATGCTGGTGTAGACTATAGCTGAGCTGGTTAAACTGTAGTAGGGTCCACATAGATACTAGTCATGCTGGTGTAGTCTATAGCTGAGCTGGTTAAACTGTAGTAGGGTCCACATAGATACTAGTCATGCTGGTGTAGTCTATAGCTGAGCTGGTTAAACTGTAGTAGGGTCCACATAGATACTAGTCATGCTGGTGTAGTCTATAGCTGAGCTGGTTAAACTGTAGTAGGGTCCACATAGATATTAGTCATGCTGGTGTAGTCTATAGCTGAGCTGGTTAAACTGTAGTAGGGTCCACATAGATACTAGTCATGCTGGTGTAGTCTATAGCTGAGCTGGTTAAACTGTAGTAGGGTTCACATAGATACTAGTCATGCTGGTGTAGACTATAGCTGAGCTGGTTAAACTGTAGTAGGGTCCACATAGATACTAGTCATGCTGGTGTAGACTATAGCTGAGCTGGTTAAACTGTAGTAGGGTCCACATAGATACTAGTCATGCTGCTGTAGTCTATAGCTGAGCTGGTTAAACTGTAGTAGTGTCCACATAGATACTAGTCATGCTGGTGTAGTCTATAGCTGAGCTGGTTAAACTGTAGTAGGGTCCACATAGATACTAGTCATGCTGGTGTAGTCTAAAGCTGAGCTGGTTAAACTGTAGTAGGGTCCACATAGATACTAGTCATGCTGGTGTAGTCTATAGCTGAGCTGGTTAAACTGTAGTAGGGTCCACATAGATACTAGTCATGCTGGTGTAGTCTATAGCTGAGCTGGTTAAACTGTAGTAGGGTCCACATAGATACTAGTCATGCTGGTGTAGACTATAGCTGAGCTGGTTAAACTGTAGTAGGGTCCACATAGATACTAGTCATGCTGGTGTAGTCTATAGCTGAGCTGGTTAAACTGTAGTAGGGTCCACATATATACTAGTCATGCTGGTGTAGTCTATAGCTGAGCTGGTTAAACTGTAGTAGGGTCCACATAGATACTAGTCATGCTGGTGTAGTCTATAGCTGAGCTGGTTAAACTGTAGTAGGGTCCACATAGATATTAGTCATGCTGGTGTAGTCTATAGCTGAGCTGGTTAAACTGTAGTAGGGTCCACATAGATACTAGTCATGCTGGTGTAGTCTATAGCTGAGCTGGTTAAACTGTAGTAGGGTCCACATAGATACTAGTCATGCTGGTGTAGACTATAGCTGAGCTGGTTAAACTGTAGTAGGGTCCACATAGATACTAGTCATGCTGGTGTAGTCTATAGCTGAGCTGGTTAAACTGTAGTAGGGTCCACATAGATACTAGTCATGCTGGTGTAGTCTATAGCTGAGCTGGTTAAACTGTAGTAGGGTCCACATAGATACTAGTCATGCTGGTGTAGTCTATAGCTGAGCTGGTTAAACTGTAGTAGGGTCCACATAGATACTAGTCATGCTGGTGGTGATGGTCCCCAGATGTGATGATTTATTCTTCTCTGTTTTATCTACAATGATTTAACTGATTTGATCTTCAGATGTTCTGATTTAAAATAAACATTCAATGTATTCATATTTTTGTAATTGCAATGTTTTAATCTTGCACATTTCCATGAATCATGATGTATGGTGTTGATGTATATTGGTTGTCATTCAGAACCATTGATATGTTTTCTCAGTTGGTTCTCTGTCTCTATGTAATTCTCCTCAGTATCATTGATCAGCTTGTAGGCTCGGCCCTAATTGATGTGTTCTCTGTCATCTGGAGCTGCATGGAAAATGGTCCAGGAACAAAAGGACAATTCAGGACTAGTCAGCCCACTACAAGCTGGTATCACTTACTTTCTACTAAACTATATGGTCTGGTTTCCCAGACACAGATTAATCCTAGTCCTGGACTAAAAAGCGTGTTCAATGTAGATGTCCAGGAAACCGGCCCTAAATGTGTCATCTTTCATCCTCCCATACTGCTCAGTCCAGCAACATTAAACCTGTCCAGCAGGTGGTGCTATTGACCAAACAATAAAACCAGCAGATATCTGGACTTGCCACTCAGTATATCAGTAATGTTCAGAATAGGACTTTAATATCATTGGAGATTGATGGTCTTTTTAATCCACTATCCAGAGTCAGGAACAGATGAAGTTAGGTCTGCTACTGTTCAGTGATTAAATATGATTTATGGTGATGGGAAATAAAAAAATCCAACACTAAACTTCATCTAGTAATAGTTTTCCTTTGTTATTTATTCCAAGGTGAGTCTTTAACTTGTAAATGGATTGTGTGGAGGTGAGCTAGTGGTGTGGCTGATAGAATAGAATGAAAAGGGAGGAAGAGGAAGAGGGGAGGAGTGAAGGGCTGTTCAAGAAACCAGATGAGGAAGAGAAAGATATTCAGGGGAATTACTGGTCTCTGTTCCAAATGGTTCCCTATTCCCTACGTAGTGCACTACGGTGCTTCTGACCAGGTCTAAAGTAGTGTTCTACGTAGGGAATAGGGTGTAGATTTATTAGAATATCATGCTTTAGTGTTTGTCACAAAACAATATTAGATCTCCACCCACCCACACATTGTTATGTTGTCAAGTTGTTCCTCTGTGTTCCTGATTGAAAATCCATTAACAATGAATCACAAACTAATGATATTCCAGTTGTGTTTAGACATCTTCATGTCTGACATCCCCCAGTTCTGTTCAGACCCGTTGAACTGGGTCACATTGTAAATTGTACAATGTGTACAAGGGTACATATTAAGTTGTACTCTTGGCTGTAGTAGATGGCCTCTACTGTTTCCGTGTTGTCGATGTTGGTGCTTATGGGAAGTGATGGCGGGACCCTCCGGGACTCTGCCTTTGGCCAGGCACTTCAGGATGGCACCCTGGAGATTCCACCACCTGCATCACTCCCTGGGGCTGAAGACCTGGGACCTGTTCCTCACGTCGTCGTCGAGGCCTTCCCTTTAAGACCCAACCTCATGAGGCCCTACGCTGGACGCCAGCTGCCATTGCCAAAGCCTGTAAGGATCTTTAACAAACGACTGTCCAGGGCAAGGTTAGTTGTTGAATGCGCCTTTGGGATTCTGGCAGCCCGGTGGAGAATGTATCGGAGAGTGCTTGGTCTCAGCCCCTCAAATGTCGATGCCTGCGTGAAGGCCACGTGTTCTCCACAACTACCTGCGGAGGTCATTCCAGGAGCCGCTTCGGATGGAGATGGGCACGCCAAATGGTCACCTACCTGATGTCACCAGGGCAGGTGCCAACAACGCCCCCAGACAGGCACTCCAGGTGAGGGAGAAGCTGACCACCTACTTCTCATCGCCAGCAGGTGAAGTCCCATGGCAGTATGCCGTGGAGGGAAACAGCTCTTTGAAGAGCCCAATAACACAAAGGTTATTTTAAGAACCATCCACAGTTGTCCAAAAAATATCGTTTTTTCCCCCAGATGACTTTATGCATCATTGTCTCTCTTCATTTGGAAGCTATATTTAAGTGACATTTGGGAGTAAAGACCACACCTTAAAACCCCTTCCCTCTCTCATTAACGTCAGTATTATACACACCTGGCATGGTACATCAGGTGAGCAGGACCACACCTTAACCCCTTCCCTCTCTCATTAACGTCAGTATTATACACACCTGGCATGGTACATCAGGTGAGCAGGACCACACCTTAACCCCTTCCCTCTCTCATTAACGTCAGTATTATACACACCTGGCATGGTACATCAGGTGAGCAGGACCACACCTTAAAACCCCTTCCCTCTCTCATTAACGTCAGTATTATACACACCTGGCATGGTACATCAGGTGAGCAGGACCACACCTTAAAACCCCTTCCCTCTCTCATTAACGTCAGTATTATACACACCTGGCATGGTACATCAGGTGAGCAGGACCACACCTTAACCCTTCCCTCTCTCATTAACGTCAGTATTATACACACCTGGCATGGTACATCAGGTGAGCAGGACCACACCTTAAAACCCCTTCCCTCTCTCATTAACGTCAGTATTATACACACCTGGCATGGTACATCAGGTGAGCAGGACCACACCTTAAAACCCCTTCCCTCTCTCATTAACGTCAGTATTATACACACCTGGCATGGTACATCAGGTGAGCAGGACCACACCTTAACCCTTCCCTCTCTCATTAACGTCAGTATTATACACACCTGGCATGGTACATCAGGTGAGCAGGACCACACCTTAAAACCCCTTCCCTCTCTCATTAACGTCAGTATTATACACACCTGGCATGGTACATCAGGTGAGCAGGACCACACCTTAACCCCTTCCCTCTCTCATTAACGTCAGTATTATACACACCTGGCATGGTACATCAGGTGAGCAGGACCACACCTTAAAACCCCTTCCCTCTCTCATTAACGTCAGTATTATACACACCTGGCATGGTACATCAGGTGAGCAGGACCACACCTTAACCCCTTCCCTCTCTCATTAACGTCAGTATTATACACACCTGGCATGGTACATCAGGTGAGCAGGAGCACTAATTAAGGTTATAGGACATACAGTTAGTATGATAACTAAGGGAAAGGGTAACCTAGGGTCCATACAAATAGTACAGTTTAACACCATGTTCACTGGCCTGACAAAATACAGGTGGGAAAAGAATGAATTAGGAAGAGAATGTGTTTTTACTTTCATCTTGTCGTAGATCTGCGAAGGTGTAGGGAAGAAATGAGCAGATTAAGTCTAAATGAGATATTAATAAACAACTGACTATGAAAACATCATTTAATAAGTATTCAAGTACAGGAAAGAACATGACCGGTACGTGTAAAAAATGTTTTAAAAAAATACAACTATTGAAAGAGGTGTGTGTGCGTGTAAACATTTCAAAAAGAGCATCTGTGAATTCTTCAGTGTTTGAGTTTCAATTCTGTCAATTCAGAAATCTATGTAACACTAATAATGAATGCTATCCCGAGACTTTATAAACTAATGACTATGAATTGACTGAATTTAAACGGAACAGACGTGTGTGAAAAGAAAGGTACAATGATGGAGGTGAAGAACAACAACCAGACAACTCCTCTCCTCTTCCTGTCCTTCCTGTGAGCTGCTCGGCTAAATGGACTCCATCTCTGGAAGGGAACAACAACCAGACAACTCCTCTCCTCTTCCTGTCCTTCCTGTGAGCTGCTCGGCTAAATGGACTCCATCTCTGGAAGGGAAGAACAACCAGACAACTCCTCTCCTCTTCCTGTCCTTCCTGTGAGCTGCTCGGCTAAATGGACTCCATCTCTGGAAGGGAAGAACAACCAGACAACTCCTCTCCTCTTCCTGTCCTTCCTGTGAGCTGCTCGGCTAAATGGACTCCATCTCTGGAAGGGAACAACAACCAGACAACTCCTCTCCTCTTCCTGTCCTTCCTGTGAGCTGCTCGGCTAAATGGACTCCATCTCTGGAAGGGAACAACAACCAGACAACTCCTCTCCTCTTCCTGTCCTTCCTGTGAGCTGCTCGGCTAAATGGACTCCATCTCTGGAAGGGAACAACAACCAGACAACTCCTCTCCTCTTCCTGTCCTTCCTGTGAGCTGCTCGGCTAAATGGACTCCATCTCTGGAAGGGAACAACAACCAGACAACTCCTCTCCTCTTCCTGTCCTTCCTGTGAGCTGCTCGGCTAAATGGACTCCATCTCTGGAAGGGAACAACAACCAGACAACTCCTCTCCTCTTCCTGTCCTTCCTGTGAGCTGCTCGGCTAAATGGACTCCATCTCTGGAAGGGAACAACAACCAGACAACTCCTCTCCTCTTCCTGTCCTTCCTGTGAGCTGCTCGGCTAAATGGACTCCATCTCTGGAAGGGAAGAACAACCAGACAACTCCTCTCCTCTTCCTGTCCTTCCTGTGAGCTGCTCGGCTAAATGGACTCCATCTCTGGAAGGGAAGAACAACAACCAGACAACTCCTCTCCTCTTCCTGTCCTTCCTGTGAGTTGCTCGGCTAAATGGACTCCATCTCTGGAAGGGAAGAGAAAAACAACACATACAAGCTTAACATAAAAGAAAACATAAATCTCACCTTTTATGGTTAACTAAATACTGCTTGTATAGTGTAGTTAGAGGCATAAATATTGGAACAGTGCAGTAAAGTTGGTAATACTTGCTGTTTACTCATGGAATTTGTATTTCAGAGATAAAGATGAATATGACAGGAAAATATTTAGACAGTAAACTGTTGTTTAGGGATATTTTCTAACCTAGAAACAACAGCTGTACATTTGCCTCATATTAATACTTTGATCTGAAATACCAATTAGCCTACATGACTATACTGTAAAGAATGACCTACTTCACTGTCGCAACACTTATGACACTACCTGTGATGTGGAGAAGAAAAAAAACGTACCATTGAACTCGGCTTGGAAAAGCAGCTGATACATTTTAACTTTGACTGCTGCTTTTCTTTGCTGAGGCAGCCTCTTCAGGGTTGTGGCACCAGGCTCATGGTAAAGAGGGTCTCTTCATCCTCCTTCCTGTGAGCATCAGGTTGGGCTGCATCCCTCTCGACGGCTTGGAGGAGCCTCTGCTGAAATGAGTTGAGTGGATCTGGAACCTTCGATGACGCCTGGTGTGACGTTGTTCCTCTTCGTTTCTCTCTCTGTTTGTCTCCACGGCCACATCCTGTTCAACGAGGTCCTCAGTGGTCACTTCCGTGAGGTTCATAATAATCTCAGGTGGTCCTAGATCCAGAGGTGCTTCCTCCATTTCATCGTCTTCCATGGCTGCACCGATGGTGGTCATACTTGTGGATGATGTAGACATTGTAGAGGATCTCGCAGCACCGATGGTGGTCATACTTGTGGATGATGTAGACATTGTAGAGGGTCTCGCTGCAGCGGTGGAGGCGATGGTCGCAGTTGTAGGTGACATTGAGGGTCTTGATGCACCGGTGGGGACAACACTTGTGGATGATGTAGTAGAGGGTCTGGCTGTAAAATTGCCACTCGTTGCCCTAGGCACAATAAATGGATCCAGAGAAGAAAGAATGTGGCAGAAGCACCAAGGCTGCTGGCCTGAAGCTGCTGACCCAGACCTCTTCTTCTCTTTCTCTGTCCTTCTCTCTCTCTGATACCTGTCCCTGAGTCCTCTCCACTTCCTCCTCCAGTCTTCTTCTACATAGACATGATAAGCCAAACCATTACCTAGCATACCTATAGTTATTAGATAGCTATCATGGATATGTCACCTACTGTACACATAGACACACACACGGTTATCTGACCAAATTATCAGGGGTACAGTAGTATCTACCATTTCTAGGACTATTTATGACATACACACTCACTCTTTCAAACATGATTATTTGGTAAAGTTATCAGGGGTAGTAACTAGCATAATTTATTTGACTATTTCTTTCACACACACACACCTCATTGGCTAGGTTAGCAAGCTAGGTTAGCTAGCTAGCTAACTAGCCACATCTAGCACGTGCTCACTACTAAACTGACCTGGCAATCCTACTATTGTGGACACTTGTCTCCAAGCAGCATTTTTTGTGTTTATGTCCCTGTAGCTGTCAGCAGTTGTGTCAAAAAGACACGGTTTTGAGGATACTGCGAAAATGATTCTCTCCTCCATGTGTACAACCGCATGCGACCATCTGCAAAAGGTGCCTGCATCAGTATAGTTGCCTAGCTGCGCAAAATGTTACGTAGCAGTGATGCAATGACGCAGTCGGTGTGTTCGAAGCGTCAGTATAGTTGCGTAGCTGCGCAAAATGTTACGTAGCAGTGATGCAATGACGCAGTCGGTGTGTTCGAAGCGTAAGTGACCCGTTATACAAAATAAGAATTGTTCTTATCAGCCTGACTAGGGCTGGGCGATATATCGATATAAAAAAATATATCGATATATATTTTAAATGTGATATGAAATTAGACCATTTCGCATATATCGATATAGTTGAAATTTGCGCTTTGATTCTTGCTCCAAGCAAGCTGCAGACCCGGAGCTCTCTGCGCTGCTCCCCGCGCCTCCTCTTTCATGCACAGAGGGCGGAGGGGCAGGAACAGACACTTCAACAAACATGGAGGAAGCAACAGCGTCTGCGGAGCGTTTTGACGAGGAATTGGTTAGTAAAAGAAAAAGCATTGGCTCAGTAATTTGGAGATGGTTCGGATTCAAAGTATCAGATGAGCAACAAAATCACGTTATATGTAGGCAGTGCCATAAAAAAGTTACAGCCAGGGGTGGAAGCACTACAAATCTTTTTCACCACCTAAAACAGTGGCACAAACTGCAATACGAAGAGTGTGTGAAACTGCGCGCTGCAGAAGCCCCAGCCGCAAGCCGTCGACAACCCGAAAAAGCCCCGAAACAAAGCTCACTGCAAACTTCATTTTCCCGCAGTGTGCCTTTATGAAAAGAAAATTGGCAAGTGGTGTACTATAACTACAGCGGTGTCCTATCACATTGCTAAACATATGGTCCCTGTTGCAACTGTGGAACAAGTCGGATTCAAAAAGCTACTGAAAACTATGGACCCGAGATATGAGCTTCCCAACTACTTTACACGAGAAGCACTGCCACAAATGTCCACTGAAGTCAGGCAGAGCCTTGCTGACCGGCTCGCTAACGGGACCCATTTTGGCGTTGACCAGCGATATGTGGGTCGAGCAGGACAATGTGAGCCTTTACATGAAGCGTGACATGTTCACTTCATTCAACGACTGGGGGAGATGAAAACAGCGTCGTGTCTCCAAAACAAGTTATTTCCCCCCAGGATCACACCGGTGAGCATATAGCTGAGGCCTCGCAGGACGCAAGCTGGGAAACTCCAAGAAAAGCATCCGGTTGCTATAACAACCGCCAACGGGAGCGACGTCGTCAGAGCGGTGGAGCTGAACGATGAGGATGCAGTGCTTCGGTCAGACTACACTTGGCTATTGGGGAGTGCAGTGTTTTATTAAGGAGTATTCACATATTTTACTTTAAAGAAAAAAACATATTAAAATATTAGTTTTTTATTATTTTCCTTTGTGTCTGTCTGCAACTTTTTTTGTTTTATGCTGCTGTCTTGGCCAAAAATTGATTAATAAAACACAAAACATAAAGTGCTAAAAGTAAAATCACTTACAATACAGGATGGTAGATTTCAGAACCATATTTATTAGGTTATTGGATAAGAATTAGTGATGCATTGATGTGTTTACCACTTTAATGTTACAGCTGGTAAAGGTGAGGTAATTATGACTTTAAAATGCTGGTTAGCCTGTTGATATCATCAAGGTAACATATTTAGTTATTATGATAGACTATAGTTTTTTTCTCTGGATTGAAGAGCCAACTGCAAAGTAACTAGAAACTAATGTTGACACGTAGGTAGGCCTAAACATTGTGGAGTTTTTAGTGGAGTAGAAATATGAAGTAGCATTAAATACTAAGCATAAATACTAAGAACAACAACAAGAACGAAACATCAGTAAATGTACATACAGTATAGTCATCATTTATAAATTATACACAAATAATAATACATAAAAATCACTTACAGGATTCAAATTCAGAAAATAAATGAATATAATATTTGATATTTATGATTAGGACTGGCGTTGATTTAAAAAAATAAACTATGAAACAAGAAAATATGAATGTAGAATATTTCTAAAGCTTGATTTTGGAAAGCACTTAGTTGTGTGAGTGTGTTAAAGTGAAAACAGAGTCAAATTTTCTCGCATAAGCACATTTGTTTAATAGTTTTTTTATGATTCTGACAGGACATGGCATGAATGACAAGCGCGTCACCCGGGCCATTTCTCTGTGCAAGAGAATTGTAAGCTGTTTTTGGTACAGCTGGAAGAAAAGGAGACATCTTGCTGAAGTCCAGATTCAGCTGGGTCTGCCAAGTCACCAACTCATAACCGAGTCTGCCACACGCTGGTGATCAAGGCAGCAGATGATAGAGAGAGTCCTGGAGCAGGAAGGAGCACTGGCCAAAGTCCTGTCTAATGACAAAAAGACCAGGCACCTTGTCCCTACCTGGCAGGACTTAGAGGTCCTAGAAGCAGTCCAAAAGGTCCTGAAACCTCTCCAGGACTTTACCGATGCTTTGTCAGGTGAGGAGTACGTCACTCTATCATATGTAAAACCTGTGCTGCACCTTTTTAACGACAGTCTCCTGGCATGTGATAGCGAGCTTTGCAAATCGATCAAGACCAGCATTGTTGAGTACCTCAACCGCAAGTATTCTGACCCAGCCACTACTGACCTATTGGAGATGGCTTCATTTGTGGATCCACGCTTCAGGGCCACCTATATCCCAAGTGAAAAAGTTGATGCATTGAAGCACAGAGCTGTCTTGGAGGTGGAGACGCTACTGGCTGATCAGAGCAGCTGTCAACCGCCTCACCTACGTGTGCCAACTGTGCCTGAGCCTGCAGATGGAGAAGCAGCAGTGGCACCAAAAGCTAAGACACTGGCAAGCTTCTTCAAGCAGCGCACAGCCACCACCACTGCGCCACCAACCAAGAGGGAGGCTATTGAAAATGAACTGTCAAGTTACTTGCAGTCAGCAAGTGTGGAGAGTGACACTGATCCCCTCAAGTGGTGGAAGGATCATGAAGTTGTCTTTCCAGCTCTGAGCCACCTGGCAAAAAAAAGTATCTCTTGGTACCAGCTACCAGTTCACCCTCCGAAAGGGTTTTCAGCTGCAGTGGCAATATCGTGACCTGCCACAGAGCATCTCTGAAGCCGGATGCCGTTGACAGGCTGGTGTTTCTCGCACAAAATCTTTAAACGAAGGAGGACACGCTTGTCTTCTAATGTCTACCTCAAGACAGCATTACTGTTTATCAAAGTAAAAAAAAGAGGGGGAAAATGATTATTGAGTTGATAGTCTGTTTGTTGTGCAACTGGTTGAGGCTGTTCAGATAAGAAATTGAGTTAACAAAAAGCAAATGGTAATGTCAGGCTGATGTTTAAAAAACATTTTCTCAAACTGAGCACTTTATTTTGTTCTTTATTTATATATAATTGCTGCCCTTACTAGGGTTTGTCATATTTTATTATTTTGTAATGTTCGTTATTTGCATCTGTGGATTTGTTAGAAAGGAGAAGAAATCTGTAATTTGATTTTAATAAGCCATTTAAAGTTGTCAAACTAAAAAAAAAGTTTACTTTTGTCATAAATATATATAATATTTATTTCAGAAAAAGATAGGCCTATTTTATTTTATAGGCTATTTTTTAATAAGATATTTGTATTTATTTAAATGTGCACCTTATGGAGCTTTGATTTTGAAAAAAAAAGGTCGTCCTGTTGTTCTACAGTGTTTATGTTTACATGTTATTGTTATTTGAACAGCTGAGCATTTAATCTGAACCAGGTGAAGAGCCCTGTTTATTGTTTATTCATTTGATTTTTCAACTGTTCACTGAAATAGCCGCTTTCAATAAAACTACTTGAGACGTGTCATATCTGGCTTTGACTTTGACTGAACATTTGCTCTCACTTTGCAGAAAAAATATCAGGATATAATCTTATATCGATATTCAGCCTAAATATATCACACACAGGAATACACACTGAGCCTGCACTTGCATGTTTTGCTCACCTCATTCTTAAAAAAAAACTAGGTTTGAGTTGTGGTATCCACTCAGATTAAAGGTGGGTTCATCTGCTCTGTTCCCGAAGTGTGGTCTCCCTCAGATCCCAAGTTAGAGGGATCTCTCGTGCACCATTTACCCAGGTCGTCAGGAGCCAGGTCATTTACCCAGGTCGTCAGGAGTCAGGTCATTTACCCAGGTCATCAGGAGCCAGGTCATTTACCCAGGTCGTCAGGACCCAGGTCATTTACCCAGGTCGTCAGGAACCAGGTCATTTACCCAGGTCGTCAGGAGCCAGGTCATTTACCCAGGTCGTCAGGAGCCAGGTCATTTACCCAGGTTGTCAGGTCATTTACCCAGGTCATCAGGAGCCAGGTCATTTACCCAGGTCGTCAGGAGTCAGGTCATTTACCCAGGTCATCAGGAGTCAGGTCATTTACCCAGGTCGTCAGGTCATTTACCCAGGTCGTCAGGAGTCAGGTCATTTACCCAGGTTGTCAGGAGCCAGGTCATTTACCCAGGTCCTCAGGAGCCAGGTCATTTACCCAGGTCGTCAGGAGCCAGGTCATTTACCCAGGTCATCAGGAGTCAGGTCATTTACCCAGGTCGTCAGGAGCCAGGTCCTTTACCCAGGTCATCAGGAGCCAGGTCATTTACCCAGGTCATCAGGAGCCAGGTCATCAGGAGTCAGGTCATTTACCCAGGTCGTCAGGAGCCAGGTCATTTACCCAGGTCGTCAGGAGCCAGGTCATTTACCCAGGTCGTCAGGAGTCAGGTCATTTACCCAGGTCGTCAGGAGTCAGGTCATTTACCCAGGTCGTCAGGACCCAGGTCATTTACCCAGGTCGTCAGGAACCAGGTCATTTACCCAGGTCGTCAGGAGCCAGGTCATTTACCCAGGTCGTAAGGAGCCAGGTCATTTACCCAGGTTGTCAGGTCATTTACCCAGGTCATCAGGAGCCAGGTCATTTACCCAGGTCGTCAGGAGTCAGGTCATTTACCCAGGTCATCAGGAGTCAGGTCATTTACCCAGGTCGTCAGGTCATTTACCCAGGTCGTCAGGAGACTGGTCATTTACCCAGTTCGTCAGGAGTCAGGTCATTTACCCAGGTCGTCAGGAGTCAGGTCATCAGGAGTCAGGTCATTTACCCAGGTCGTCAGGAGCCAGGTCATTTACCCAGGTCGTCAGGAGCCAGGTCATTTACCCAGGTCGTCAGGAGCCAGGTCATTTACCCAGGTCATCAGGAGTCAGGTCATTTACCCAGGTTGTCAGGTCATTTACCCAGGTCATCAGGAGCCAGGTCATTTACCCAGGTCATCAGGAGCCAGGTCATTTACCCAGGTCGTCAGGAGCCAGGTCATTTAGCCAGGTCGTCAGGAGCCAGGCCATTTACCCAGGTCGTCAGGAGCCAGGTCATTTACCCAGGTCATCAGGAGCCAGGTCATTTACCCAGGTCGTCAGGAGCCAGGCCATTTACCCAGGTCGTCAGGAGCCAGGTCATTTAGCCAGGTTGTCAGGAGCCAGGTCATTTACCCAGGTCGTCAGGAGCCAGGTCATTTACCCAGGTCGTCAGGAGCCAGGTCATTTACCCAGGTCATCAGGAGTCAGGTCATTTACCCAGGTCGTCAGGAGCCAGGTCCTTTACCCAGGTCATCAGGAGCCAGGTCATTTACCCAGGTAATCAGGAGCCAGGTCATCAGGAGTCAGGTCATTTACCCAGGTCGTCAGGAGCCAGGTCATTTACCCAGGTCGTCAGGAGCCAGGTCATTTACCCAGGTTGTCAGGAGACAGGTCATTTACCCAGGTCGTCAGGAGTCAGGTCATTTACCCCGGTCGTCAGTTCATTTACCCAGGTCGTCAGGAGCCAGGTCATTTACCCAGCTCATCAGGAGCCAGGTCATTTACCCAGGTCATCAGGAGCCAGGTCATTTACCCAGGTCGTCAGGAGCCAGGCCATTTACCCAGGTCGTCAGGAGCCAGGTCATTTACCCAGGTCGTCAGGAGCCAGGTCATTTACCCAGGTCGTCAGGAGCCAGGTCATTTACCCAGGTCGTCAGGAGCCAGGTCATTTAGCCAGGTTGTCAGGAGCCAGGTCATTTACCCAGGTCGTCAGGAGCCAGGTCATTTACCCAGGTCGTCAGGAGCCAGGTCATTTACCCAGGTCATCAGGAGTCAGGTCATTTACCCAGGTCGTCAGGAGCCAGGTCCTTTACCCAGGTCATCAGGAGCCAAGTCATTTACCCAGGTAATCAGGAGCCAGGTCATCAGGAGTCAGGTCATTTACCCAGGTCGTCAGGAGCCAGGTCATTTACCCAGGTCGTCAGGAGCCAGGTCATTTACCCAGGTCGTCAGGAGCCAGGTCATTTACCCAGGTCATCAGGAGCCAGGTCATTTACCCAGGTCGTCAGGAGCCAGGTCATTTACCCAGGTTGTCAGGAGACAGGTCATTTACCCAGGTCGTCAGGAGTCAGGTCATTTACCCCGGTCGTCAGTTCATTTACCCAGGTCGTCAGGAGCCAGGTCATTTACCCAGGTCATCAGGAGCCAGGTCATTTACCCAGGTCATCAGGAGCCAGGTCATTTACCCAGGTCGTCAGGAGCCAGGCCATTTACCCAGGTCGTCAGGAGCCAGGTCATTTACCCAGGTCGTCAGGAGCCAGGTCATTTACCCAGGTCGTCAGGAGCCAGGTCATTTACCCAGGTCGTCAGGAGCCAGGTCATTTAGCCAGGTTGTCAGGAGCCAGGTCATTTACCCAGGTCGTCAGGAGCCAGGTCATTTACCCAGGTCGTCAGGAGCCAGGTCATTTACCCAGGTCATCAGGAGTCAGGTCCTTTACCCAGGTCATCAGGAGCCAGGTCATTTACCCAGGTCATCAGGAGCCAGGTCATCAGGAGTCAGGTCATTTACCCAGGTCGTCAGGAGCCAGGTCATTTACCCAGGTCGTCAGGAGCCAGGCCATTTACCCAGGTCGTCAGGAGCCAGGTCATTTACCCAGGTCGTCAGGAGCCAGGTCATTTACCCAGGTCGTCAGGAGCCAGGTCATTTACCCAGGTCGTCAGGAGCCAGGTCATTTAGCCAGGTTGTCAGGAGCCAGGTCATTTACCCAGGTCGTCAGGAGCCAGGTCATTTACCCAGGTCGTCAGGAGCCAGGTCATTTACCCAGGTCGTCAGGAGTCAGGTCCTTTATCCAGGTCATCAGGAGCCAGGTCATTTACCCAGGTCATCAGGAGCCAGGTCATCAGGAGTCAGGTCATTTACCCAGGTCGTCAGGAGCCAGGTCATTTACCCAGGTCGTCAGGAGCCAGGTCATTTACCCAGGTCGTCAGGAGCCAGGTCATTTACCCAGGTCGTCAGGAGCCAGGTCATTTACCCAGGTCGTCAGGAGACAGGTCATTTACCCAGGTCGTCAGGAGTCAGGTCATTTACCCAGGTCGTCAGGAGTCAGGTCATCAGGAGTCAGGTCATTTACCCAGGTCGTCAGGAGCCAGGTCATTTACCCAGGTCGTCAGGAGCCAGGTCATTTACCCAGGTCGTCAGGAGCCAGGTCATTTACCCAGGTCATCAGGAGTCAGGTCATTTACCCAGGTTGTCAGGTCATTTACCCAGGTCATCAGGAGCCAGGTCATTTACCCAGGTCATCAGGAGCCAGGTCATTTACCCAGGTCGTCAGGAGCCAGGTCATTTACCCAGGTCGTCAGGAGCCAGGTCATTTAGCCAGGTTGTCAGGAGCCAGGTCATTTACCCAGGTCGTCAGGAGCCAGGTCATTTACCCAGGTCGTCAGGAGCCAGGTCATTTACCCAGGTCATCAGGAGTCAGGTCATTTACCCAGGTCGTCAGGAGCCAGGTCCTTTACCCAGGTCATCAGGAGCCAGGTCATTTACCCAGGTAATCAGGAGCCAGGTCATCAGGAGTCAGGTCATTTACGCAGGTCGTCAGGAGCCAGGTCATTTACCCAGGTCGTCAGGAGCCAGGTCATTTACCCAGGTCGTCAGGAGCCAGGTCATTTACCCAGGTCATCAGGAGCCAGGTCATTTACCCAGGTCGTCAGGAGCCAGGTCATTTACCCAGGTTGTCAGGAGACAGGTCATTTACCCAGGTCGTCAGGAGTCAGGTCATTTACCCCGGTCGTCAGTTCATTTACCCAGGTCGTCAGGAGCCAGGTCATTTACCCAGGTCATCAGGAGCCAGGTCATTTACCCAGGTCATCAGGAGCCAGGTCATTTACCCAGGTCGTCAGGAGCCAGGCCATTTACCCAGGTCGTCAGGAGCCAGGTCATTTACCCAGGTCGTCAGGAGCCAGGTCATTTACCCAGGTCGTCAGGAGCCAGGTCATTTACCCAGGTCGTCAGGAGCCAGGTCATTTAGCCAGGTTGTCAGGAGCCAGGTCATTTACCCAGGTCGTCAGGAGCCAGGTCATTTACCCAGGTCGTCAGGAGCCAGGTCCTTTACCCAGGTCATCAGGAGCCAGGTCATTTACCCAGGTCATCAGGAGCCAGGTCATCAGGAGTCAGGTCATTTACCCAGGTCGTCAGGAGCCAGGTCATTTACCCAGGTCGTCAGGAGCCAGGCCATTTACCCAGGTCGTCAGGAGCCAGGTCATTTACCCAGGTCGTCAGGAGCCAGGTCATTTACCCAGGTCGTCAGGAGCCAGGTCATTTACCCAGGTCGTCAGGAGCCAGGTCATTTAGCCAGGTTGTCAGGAGCCAGGTCATTTACCCAGGTCGTCAGGAGCCAGGTCATTTACCCAGGTCGTCAGGAGCCAGGTCATTTACCCAGGTCGTCAGGAGTCAGGTCCTTTACCCAGGTCATCAGGAGCCAGGTCATTTATCCAGGTCATCAGGAGCCAGGTCATCAGGAGTCAGGTCATTTACCCAGGTCGTCAGGAGCCAGGTCATTTACCCAGGTCGTCAGGAGCCAGGTCATTTACCCAGGTCGTCAGGAGCCAGGTCATTTACCCAGGTCATCAGGAGCCAGGTCATTTACCCAGGTCGTCAGGAGCCAGGTCATTTACCCAGGTCATCAGGAGCCAGGTCATTTACCCAGGTCGTCAGTCACCAAGTCAAGATTCACGTTCCCATCGCCAAATGTGGTTGTTAATTTCTTTAATATCAAATGAGACAAACTTATCACACATGTCAGAGTTATAGTTAAACTAAATCTTTATTCACTTAATAATAAGGGAGCAGGTCAATACAACATACAATTATAAAGTGAATCAATTGAGTGCTCTACGATAATGATGGCTGGTCGACGAATCACTCCCAGATGAGTCATTGAGAGCCATGAGACAAAAGTACCAAGGTCTTTTGCACCCCTTTCAACCTACATGACAAACAACAGATGTATAGAACGGGTCACAAGGTTAAGATTTGTATGAAAGATACTTATAATTCTCAGCAGACAGTATCTGCTGTAAAAACAGTACTCTTTGTGTAGAGACCAGGGTCTGGCCCTGAGGTCATCTCTCCCTGGTACCATATAGAACAGAAACATTAACTCATGTTCTGGAATGCGGTCTCTTTAGGTTTTATCACCCAAAAGACATTGTAAATCTCCTGTCAGTGTTTTCTCCCAGAGGCCCATCCTCAGTAGAACACAGACACAATAGTTCTAAGAACCCTCTATTCAGTTGCATAAAACAAACATTTGATGCAATAAAAGTACAATAACATAATCTTGCAATTTTGCTCTCAGTGTCCACTGAAAGTTGACTAGTAACAACAACTGGGACCTAAAAGACACCCACCATGAGACCCACTAAATCTGCCCAAGAAGAGGAAAACAAAAGAAAAACCCACACCAAACTTAAAGACAGGAAGCAAACCAAAAAGGTAGAGCAACTAAAGGTGTTGACTCTCCACATGTATCAAGACAACTGGAGCACTGGGCCAGACACTCTTAAATAGAACCTGGACCAGCTCAGGTGAAACACCTTCCCACTAACGAGATGGACAAGCCAGCACAGGTGTAATACATACTGACTAACGAGGTGACACCAATCAGTGCGTCCTACGTGCTACATTCCAAACCTCAAAACAAAAATAGAAAAACCAAAGACGGTAACACCTTAAGAGAATGCTTACCAACAACAGAAAAAAACTTCCAATTCACATTATAATCAACTACAATGCTTCACCAATATAAACATGGTGTCCACTGGCTGTCAACAATTCAAGACAATATATATACACTTCTAGAACTCTAGTCTCCACAATGAAATAGGGTGCAGGCCAGGCAGCAGGCTGTTAGCCAGCCTGCCAGCTTAGTGGAGTCTGCCACTAGCACAGTCAGCGTAGTCAGCTCAGCTTTCCCCATTGAGACCGTGTCTGTGCCTCGATCTAGGTTGGGCAAAATTAACCTGTTGGGTCTAGGGGGCAGCATTTGCACGTCTGGATAAAAAAAATGTACCCGATTTAATCTGGTTACTAATCCTACCCAGTAACTAGAATATGCATATACTTATTATATATGGATAGAAAACACTCTAAAGTTTCCAAAACTGTTTGAATGGTGTCTGTGAGTATAACAGAACTCATTTGGCAGGCAAAACCCTGAGACATTTTCTGACAGGAAGTGGATACCTGATGTGTTGTATTGACTTTAAAGCTATCCCATTGAAAGACACAGGGGTTTAGGAATATTTTGGCACTTCCTATTGCTTCCACTAGATGTCACCAGCCTTTACAAAGTGTTTTGAGTCTTCTGGAGGGAGATCTGACCGAACAAGAGCCATGGAACGGTGATGTCCCATTAGACACCTGGCGCGCTACTTCATGTTGGGTACCCTCGTTCCAATACGTTATAAAAGGCTATGCATTCGTCCACCTTGAATATTATTCATGTTCTGGTTAAAAAAGGCCCTAATGATTTATGCTATACAACGTTTGACATGTTTGAACGAACGGAAATATATTTTTTCCCCTCGTTCATGACGAGAAGTCCGGCTGGCTTACATCATGTGCTAACGAGACGGAGATTTTTGGACATAAATGATGAGCTTTTTTGAACAAAACTACATTCGTTATGGACCTGTGATACCTGGAAGTGACATCTGATGAAGAGAATCAAAGGTAATGGATTATTTACATAGTATTTTCGATTTTAGATCTCCCCAACATGACGTCTAGTCTGTATCGCAACGCGTATTTTTCTGGGCACAGTGCTCAGATTATTGCAAAGTGTGATTTCCCAGTAAGGTTATTTTTAAATCTGGCAAGTTGATTGCGTTCAAAAGATGTAAATCTATAATTCTTTAAATGACAATATAATATTTTAACAATGTTTTCTAATTTTAATTATTTAATTTCTGACGCTGACTTGACTGCCGGTTATTGGAGGGAAACGATTTCCTCAACATCAATGCCATAGTAAAACGCTGTTTTTGTATATAAATATGAACTTGATAGAACTAAAAATGCATGCATTGTCTAACATAATGTCCTAGGAGTGTCATCTGATGGAGATTGTAAAAGGTTAGTGTATCATTTTAGCTGGTTTTATGGTTTTGGTGACCCTGTCTTTGACTTGACAAAACATTACACACAACTCTTGTAAATGTACTGTCCTAACATACTCTAAATTTATGCTTTCGCCGTAAAACCTTTTTGAAATCGTAAAACGTGGTTAGATTAAGGAGATGTTTATCTTTCAAATGGTGTAACATAGTTGTATTTTTGAAAAATTTGAATTTTGACATTTATTTGGATTCAAATTTGCCGCTCTTGAAATGCACCTGCTGTTGATGGAGTGCACCACAGGTGGCACGCTAGCGTCCCACCTAGCCCCAAGAGGTTAAAAATGGCGGTGTTCGCTTTAGCAATCTCACTAGTATAAAGACCTCCTCCATTCCTGCCATTATTGAAAGAGATTGTGATACCTCACATCTCAAAATTGGGTTACTTAATGTTAGATCCCTCACTTCCAAGGCAGTTATAGTCAATGAACTAATCACTGATAATAATCTTGATGTGATTGGCCTGACTGAAACATGGCTTAAGCCTGATGAATTTACTGTGATAAATGAGGCCTCACCCCCAGGTTACATTAGTGACCATACCCCCCGTGCATCCGGCAAAGGCGGAGGTGTTGCTAACATTTACGATAGCAAATTTCAATTTACAAAAAAAAAAACAACAATGACGTTTTCGTCTTTTGAGCTTCTAGTCATGAAATCTATGCAGCCTACTCACTCACTTTTTATAGCTACTGTTTATAGGCCTCCTGGGCCATATGCAGTGTTCCTCACTGAGTTCCCTGAATTCCTATCGGATCTTGTAGTCATAGCAGATAATATTCTAATTTTTGGTGACTTTAACATTCACATGGAAAAGTCCACAGACCCACTCCAAAAGGCTTTCGGAGCCATCATCGACTCAGTGGGTTTTGTCCAACATGTCTCTGGACCTACTCACTGCCACAGTCATACTCTGGACCTAGTTTTGTCCCATGGAATAAATGTTGTGGATCTAAATGTTTTTCCTCATAATCCTGGACTATCGGACCACCATTTTATTACGTTTGCAATTGCAACAAATAATCTGCTCAGACCCCAACCAAGGAGCATTAAAAGTCGTGCTATAAATTCTCAGACAACCCAAAGATTCCTTGATGCCCTTCCAGACTGCCTCTGCCTACCCAAGGACGTCAGAGAACAAAAATCAGTTAACCACCTAACCGAGGAACTCAATTTAACCTTGCGCAATACCCTAGATGCAGTTGCACCCCTAAAAACTAAAAACATCTGTCATAAGAAACTAGCTCCCTGGTATACAGAAAATACACGAGCTCTGAAGCAAGCTTCCAGAAAATTGGAACGGAAATGGCGCCACACCAAACTGGAAGTCTTCCGACTAGCTTGGAAAGACAGTACCGTGCAGTATCGAAGAGCCCTTACTGCTGCTCGATCATCCTATTTTTCCAACTTAATTGAGGAAAATAAGAACAATCCGAAATTTCTTTTTGATACTGTCGCAAAGCTAACTAAAAAGCAGCCTTCGCAAATGGAGGATGGCTTTCACTTCAGCAGTAATAAATGTATGAACTTCTTTGAGGAAAAGATCATGATCATTAGAAAGCAAATTACAGACTCCTCTTTAAATCTGGGTATTCCTCCAAAGCTCCATTGTCCTGAGTCTGCACAACTCTGCCAGGACCTAGGATCAAGGGAGATACTAAAGTGTTTTAGTACTATATCTCTTGACGCAATGATGAAAATAATCATGGCCTCCAAACCCTCAAGCTGCATACTGGACCCTATTCCAACTAAACTACTGAAAGAGCTGCTTCCTGTGCTTGGCCCTCCTATGTTGAACATAATAAACGGCTCTCTATCCACCGGATGTGTACCAAGCTCACTAAAAGTGGCAGTAATAAAGCCTCTCTTGAAAAAGCCGAATCTTGATCCAGAAATTATAAAAAACTATCGGCCTATATCGAATCTTCCATTCCTCTCCAAAATTTTAGAAAAAGCTGTTGCACAGCAACTCACTGCCTTCCTGAAGACAAACAATGTATACGAAACGCTTCAGTCTGGTTTTAGACCCCATCATAGCACTGAGACTGCACTTGTGAAGGTGGTAAATGACCTTTTAATGACGTCAGACCGAGGCTCTGCATCTGTCCTCGTGCTCCTAGATCTTAGTGCCGCTTTTGATACCATCGATCACCACATTCTTTTGGAGAGATTGGAAACCCAAATTGGTCTACATGGACAAGTTCTGGCCTGGTTTAGATCTTATCTGTCGGAAAGATATCAGTTTGTCTCTGTGAATGGTTTGTCCTCTGACAAATCAATTGTAAATTTCGGTGTTCCTCAAGGTTCCGTTTTAGGACCACTATTGTTTTCACTATATATTTTACCTCTTGGGGATGTCATTCGAAAACATAATGTTAAATTTCACTGCTATGCGGACGACACACAGCTGTACATTTCAATGAAACATGGTGAAGCCCCAAAATTGCCCTCGCTAGAAGCCTGTGTTTCAGACATAAAGAAGTGGATGGCTGCAAACTTTCTACTTTTAAACTCGGACAAAACAGAGATGCTTGTTCTAGGTCCCAAGAAACAAAGAGATCTTCTGTTGAATCTGACAATTAATCTGGATGGTTGTACAGTCGTCTCAAATAAAACTGTGAAGGACCTCGGCGTTACTCTGGACCCTGATCTCTCTTTTGAAGAACATATCAAGACTGTTTCAAGGACAGCTTTTTTCCATCTACGTAACATTGCAAAAATCAGAAATTTTCTGTCCAAAAATGACACAGAAAAATTAATCCATGCTTTTGTTACTTCTAGGCTGGACTACTGCAATGCTCTACTTTCCGGCTACCCGGATAAAGCACTAAATAAACTTCAGTTAGTGCTAAATACGGCTGCTAGTATCCTGACTAGAACCAAAAAATTTGATCATATTACTCCAGTGCTAGCCTCCCTACACTGGCTTCCTGTTAAGGCAAGGGCTGATTTCAAGGTTTTACTGCTAACCTACAAAGCATTACATGGGCTTGCTCCTACCTATCTTTCCGATTTGGTCCTGCCGTACATACCTACACGTACGCTACGGTCACAAGACGCAGGCCTCCTAATTGTCCCTAGAATTTCTAAGCAAACGGCTGGAGGTAGGGCTTTCTCCTATAGAGCTCCATTTTTATGGAATGGTCTGCCTACCAATGTGAGAGACGCAGACTCAGTCTCAACCTTTAAGTCTTTACTGAAGACTTATCTCTTCAGTAGGTCCTATGATTAAGTATAGTCTGGCCCAGGAGTGTGAAGGTGAACGGAAAGGCTGGAGCAACGAACCGCCCTTGCTGTCTCTGCCTTGCCGGTTCCCCTCTTTCCACTGGGATTCTCTGCCTCTAACCCTTTTACAGAGGCTGAGTCACTGGCCTACTGGTGTTCTTCCATGCCGTCCATGGGAGGGGTGCGTCACTTGAGTGGGTTGAGTCACTGACGTGGTCTTCCTGTCTGGGTTGGCGCCCCCCCCCCCCCCCCTTGGGTTGTGCCATGGCGGAGATCGTTGTGGGCTATACTCGGCCTTGTCTTAGGACGGTAAGTTGGTGGTTGGAGACATCCCTCTAGTGGTGTGGGGGCTGTGCTTTGGCAAAGTGGGTGGGGTTATATCCTGCCTGTTTGGCCCTGTCCGGGGGTATCATCGGATGGGGCCACAGTGTCTTCTGATCCCTCCTGTCTCAGCCTCCAGTATTTATGCTGCAGTAGTTTATGTGTCGGGGGGCTAGGGTCAGTCTGTTACATCTGGAGTATTTCTCTTGTCTTATCCGGTGTCCTGTGTGTATTTAAATATGCTCTCTCTAATTCTCTCTTTCTCTCTTTCTGTCTTTCTCTCGGAGGACCTGAGCCCTAGGACCATGCCTCAGGACTACCTGGTATGATGACTCCTTGCTGTCCCCAGTCCACCTGGCCGTGCTGCTGCTCCAGTTTCAACTGTTCTGCCTGCGGCTATGGAACCCTGACCTGTTCACCGGACATGCTTGTTGCACCCTTGACAACTACTATGATTATTATTATTTGACCATGCTGGTCATTTATGAACATTTTAACATTTTGACCATGTTCTGTTATAATATCCACCCTGCACAGCCAGAAGAGGACTGGCCACCCCTCATAGCCTGGTTCCTCTCTAGGTTTCTTCCTAGGTTTTTGGCCTTTCTAGGGAGTTTTTCCTAGGGAGTTTTTCCTAGCCACCGTGCTTCTTTCACATGCTTTGCTTGCTGTTTGGGGTTTTAGGCTGGGTTTCTGTACAGCACTTTGAGAATATCAGCTGATGTACGAAGGGCTATATAAAAATAAATTTGAATTTGAATTTGATTTAGTCTTCCTAAAACTCACTAGCTTCTAGAACTCTCATCCCCTTGGAACGAGCCCAAACAAAACTCATCTCCAATAGGTAAAAACATGTAGTCAAAATAAATTGTGATCCATGGCAACGTACTGGCTAAACACAAAACACTCAACTTTTTAACTGCCCACCCTTGAGACAATCAGCAACCAAGTTGTCCTCACCACGGACATGTCTGATTTCAAGAGGAAACTACTGCAATATCCATAGTAACTTTCCACCTCACTGTGGAGCTTCTCTCTCTTTTCAGGGTTCACTAGATAGGCATGTTGTTGGAACGGGGCCCAGTCCCCAATGTCATGCTCTAGTACATTTGGTTTGGGACATCTGAGAATGAACCCTGATATTCTAAAAGCAGGATAACAATGTCAATATAATAGTCAGTTGGTTACATAAATAATTATTACTAAATGTTCCATGAAATGTAAATATGAAATATTTGGTTGCATAGTCTTATTTTCAACAGCTTTTCAATTACATGTTGCTAGGTGGGATATCCCCAATGTCAAAACACAATTTTAACATGTCCAAATCTAAACATAAAATGTGCTATATACACAAACATCTGCCACAATAATCATATTACTTGTATTTTTTAAAACAAGCTCCTTATAAACTGCACAAGTACGAAAAACGCTGTTGTTTTGACAAGTAGCAATAAATCACTGATATCGATTAGGGGGAAAATCAGGTTGTTTGTGCTGTTGAAACTAACACAACTAAAAAAAATATGGAAATTGGAGATATATTTTACCTCACTGGTTAGAGGACAACCTGCAGAAGACAGTCAGCTACATTTTGGAGTGATGCATTTCAATTTAGGGGTCGCTAAACAAAGGAACACAACACTTATTTGTCATAACTCATCGATATCATGTTGAAATCAATTGTGTGACAGAAGGGAGATGAGGTTGCGCGTCCTGTTAAAACTAACAGCTCAAAACCACACAGAATCTGGGAATAATGTGTATATCACTGGTTAGAGGACAACTTGTAGAAAACAGATCGCTACATTTTGAAGTGTTGCATTTTGATTACAGTGGGTCACCAACGTGGTAAGTATAACACAGCTCTTTTTTTGTTAGTCACTTTTTGTTAAATCTCATAAATAGTAACTCTTCCATTTCAGAGCCTGGATTTTCCCCCTGAGGCTAATATCCATATCATGTTGAAATCAATAGAACAGGGGGCAAACGTTTAGGGTTCTACATTGTGACACTATTAAAATACTCCTTCTACAATGTTAAAACATTCTACATTGTGACATCATTAACCTCTATGGGACCGGCGGGACGAATTCGTCCCACCTACGTAACATCCACTGCCAGCCTGTGGCGCGATTTTCAAAATCTTCAAAATCCTATTACTTCAATTTCTCAAACATATGACTATTTTACAGCCATTTAAAGATAAGACTCTCGTTAATCTAACCACACTGTCCGATTTCAAAAAGGCTTTACAACGAAAGCAAAACATTAGATTATGTCAGCAGAGTACCAAGCCAGAAATAATCAGACACCCATTTTACAAGCCAGCATATAATGTCACCAAAACCCAGAAGACAGCTAAATGCAGCACTCACCTTTGATGATCTTCATCAGATGACAACCCTAGGACATTATGTTATACAATACATGCATGTTTTGTTCAATCAAGTTCATATTTATATCAAAAACCAGCTTTTTACATTAGCATGTGACGTTCAGAACTAGCATACCCCCCGCAAACTTACGGGGAATTCGCTAACATTTTACTAAATTACTCACGATAAACGTTCACAAAAAGCATAACAATTATTTTAAGAATTATAGATACAGACCTCCTCTATGCACTCGATATGTCCGATTTTAAAATAGCTTTTTGGTGAAAGCACATTTTGCAATATTCTAAGTACATAGCCCAGGCATCACGGGCTCGCTATTTAGACACCCGGCAAGTTTAGCACTCACCATAATCATATTTACTATTATAAAAATGTCATTACCTTTTGTTGTCTTCGTCAGAATGCACACCCAGGACGTCTACTTCAATAACAAATGTTGGTTTGGTCCAAAATAATCCATCGTTATATCCGAATAGCGGCGTTTTGTTCGTGCGTTCCAGACACTATCCGAAATAGTAAAGAAGTGTCGCGCGCTTGGCGCAATTCCTGACAATAAAATTCAAAGTATTCCATTGCCGTACGTCGAAGCATGTCAACCGCTGTTTAAAATCAATTTTTACGTCATTTTTCTCGTAGAAAAGCGATAATATTCCGACAGGGAATCTCCTTTTCGGCAAACAGAGGAAAAAATCCCAAAGGCGGGGGCGGTCGGGGTCACGCGCATAAGCTAGTGTCTCTTGATGGGCCACTTGAGAAAGGCGATAATGTGTTTCAGCCTGGGGCTGGAATGACGACATTCTCTTTTTTCCCGGGCTATGAGAGCCTATGGAAGACGTGGGAAGTGTCACGTTAGAGCAGAGATCCTTAGTAAATGATAGAGATGGCAAAGAAGTTCCAGAAATGGTCAGACAGGCCACTTCCTGTAAAGGAATCTCTCAGGTTTTGACCTGCCATTTGAGTTCTGTTATACTCACAGACACCATTCAAACAGTTTTAGAAAATTTAGGGTGTTTTCTATCCATATGTAATAAGTATATGCATATTCTAGTTACTGAGTAGGAGTGGTAACCAGATTAAATCGGGTATGTTTTTTATCCAGCCGTGTCAATGCTGCCCCCTAGCCCTAACAGGTTAAAATACTCCTACTACAATGTTAAAACATTCTACATTGTGACATTATATCATTGATATCATGAAACAACTCCTTCATGTTATTTCTGATGTTTGATCAGATGTCTTTTACCGGAGAATCTCTTGTCACACTGATCACAGCTTTAAGGTTTCTCTCCTGTGTCTTCTCTGGTGTCGAGTCAGAGAGCCAGATGCAGCAAAACTCTTCCCACATTGATGACAGCTATAAGATTTCTCTCCTGTGTGTGTTCTCTGGTGTAGAGTCAGATGGGTAGATGAAGTAAAACTCTTCCCACATTGAGTACAGCTATAAGGTTTCTCTCCTGTGTGGATTTTCTGGTGTGATATGAGGCTGGTTGAACTAGTAAAACTCTTCCCACATTGACCACAGCTAAAAGATTTCTCTCCTGTGTGGATTCTCTGATGAATTTTAATGCCTGATGAAGAGGTGAATTTCTTCCCACAGTCAGAGGAGCAGTGAGTTCTCTTCCCTGTGGATCTCTGCAGGTGTTTCTTGAGGTGTTTTGATCTGGAGAGACAGCCAGATGTTGTAAAACTCTTCCCACATTGACCACAGCTAGAAGGTTTCTCTCCTGTGTGTCTTCTCTGGTGTCGAGTCAGAGAGCCAGATGTAGTAAAACTCTTCCCACATTGACCACAACTATAAGATTTCTCTCCTGTGTGTGTTTTCTGGTGTAGAGTCAGAGAGCCAGATGCAGCAAAACTCTTCCCACATTGATCACAGCTATATTGTTTCTCTCCTGTGTGTGTTCTCTGGTGTGATATCAGGCTGTCTGGCCGAGTAAAACTCTTCACACATTGATTACAGCTATAAGGTTTCTCTCCTGTGTGTACTCGCTGGTGTCTAGTCAGATGGCAAGATGAAATATAAGTCTTCCCACATTGATCACAACTATAAGGTTTCTCTCCTGTGTGTATTCTCTGGTGTACAGTCAGGTAACTAGATTAAATAAAACTTTTCACACATTGATTACAACTAAAAGATTTCTCTCCTGTGTGTATCCTCTGGTGTGATAACAGGTTGCTTGACTGAGTAAAACTCTTCCCACATTGAGTACAGCTGTATAGTTTCTCTCCTGTGTGTATTCTCTGGTGTAGAGTCAGAGAGAAAGATGTAGTAAAACTCCTCCCACATTGATCACAGCTGTAAGATTTCTCTCCAGTGTGAATTCTCAGGTGTACTTTTAGTGCTTTTAATCTTAAGTAACTCTTCCCACAATCAAAACAGTGGTGAGATTTCTCTCCTGTGTGTGTTCGCTGGTGTATTTTAAGTTCTGATGAAGATTTGCAATGTTTTCCACAGTCAGAGCAGCAGATAGATTTCTTCCCTGTGGGTCTCTGCTGGTGTTTCTTGAGGTGATAGAATCTGGACAGACTCTTCTCTGACTCGTTAGCATCATGATGTTGAGGATCCCCAGAGGATCCATGATAGTAACGTCTCTCTCCTGTGTGAACAAGTCAGACAGATAGTTAAAGGCTCACAACAGCAGAAATCCACTGAAAAAGGTGATGCCAACAGCGTAGCCATGATACTGTACAACAATTGACGTCTGTAATGAATGTTAAAATTACTTGACAATTGTCTTAAGACAGTCAAGTGAGCAACAATAGTCATATTTAGTCTTGTTTTCACATTAGTAGTAACTAGAAATAAGTAAAAGGTGTTGAACTCCTAAGCAGTGTGCCAGGCGACTTTTGTTCTCAAATATAGGCACCTTTCTGTGTTTGCTAAAATTGCGACAAGGGCGATGCACACACAATTTGATTGCAGAAACACCTCCCTGCTAATGCAGAAACCGCTAGTTATGGATGTAGTATATCTGCCTGGAGCAAAAATGGTGAGCAAGTGGCCTAAGCTGTGCCATTAGAGATTCTGGGTTCGAGTCCAAGCTCTGTTGCAGCCGGCCGCGACCGGGAGGCCCATGGGGCGACGCACAATTGGCCCACCGTCGTCCGGGTTAGGGGAGGGTTTGGCCGGCAGGGATATCCTTGTCTCATCGCGCACTAGCGACTCATGTGGCGGGCCGGGCGCAGTGCACACTGACCAGGTCGCCAGGTGTACGGTGTTTCCTCCGACACATTGGTGCTGCTGGCTTCCGGGTTGGATGGGCATTGTGTCAAGAACCAGCACGGCTAGGTTGGGTTGTGTTTCGGAGGACGCAGGGCTCTCGACCTTCGCCTCTCCAGAGTCCGTATGGGAGTTGCAGCGATGAGACAAGACTGTAAGTACCAATTGGGGAGAAAAAAGGGGTGAAAAAAATATATATATTTAAAAAATGGTGAGCAAAGATTAGTTTTCACAATGTATTCTGAATATTACAGCACTAGATCAGGAGTGCTACTCAAGGAAACTCACATTAAGCTCTGTGTCTATTCACTAATTCACCACCGTGGGGGAAAACTCAGGGGAGTTCTCATAGGCTGACAGCAAAAATAGCCTCCATTTCCAGGTTGATTATGATTATTATTATCATTTGACACTACTTTGGATTATAATTGAAAGGCTCGTTTGAATGTCCTGATTTAATATAATGTTTGTGTTATTGTCGAAAATGTACTACTTTATATTTAAAAACGACTTCAACCAGTAAAATGATCATTGGCTAGTTTTCCATCAGCCTGACATCAGCCTGACAATGAGGTTTTGTCCACTAAGTGTATGCCAAAATGGTCTATAATCTCACCTAACAATAACATAGACCTACTGTAGGACCCATAACTTCACCTAACAACAACATAGACCTAGGACTATAAATCATTTAATATTTTAGGTGAAACAAGGAGACTAAAATGTCTTTGTCATGACAATTCATAACCTGATCACCAGATAATTTTGTGAATAATCCACTAGGCTACTCTGTAATGTGTTGTCATTCTAAATGTTCTGAATAAAGGAAAATAGCTCTGTGTGTTGTACAATAGCCTATCCATCAAGGAACAGTTCTCTACACATTATGAGCTAAGTATCTCCATTTCCAAATGGACTAACGAGACCCTACTGTAAATCAAGTAGACAATAACACATTATAAACATCAATTTGTTAGGGATGTTGGATCCAACGTGGAGCACGGCATAACTGTCTTTACCGGTGTAATGAATGAAGAACTACATTTGACTGGCATGCAGAAAATGATTTCCTGGATCAGCTGATGATAGTTGAACATGTGATTGTAACTAAAAGGCTACAGTATTAAGTATTATGTGTAATTATTTACGAACCGCATTAATGACAGTATCCATTTGGGTGTTGTCAATAAAGTTAAGGTGACTCTCGGTAAGAACCATTGGATTTAGTAAACTGAAATAATTTAGGATTTCTGTGCCCATGAAAACTGTTTTCCCAGCGTAACATAAGGAGACACTAAATGTCACGTAGTTAGAGAGCATTTCAGAGATCTGAATACAAAAAAACTGTCCGACAGCAAGATCCAGTATATAAGTTCATCATATTACAAGCCTAACGTTATGACTATAACTACTGTTCCCTGAAGGAGGGAAACTAGGTACAACATACTATTAAATCCTCATGTTATGACTATAACTACTGTTCCCTGAAGGAGGGAAACTAGGTACAACATACTATTAAATCCACACGTTATGACTATAACTACTGTTCCCTGAAGGAGGGAAACTAGGTACAACATACTATTAAATCCACACGTTATGACTATAACTACTGTTCCCTGAAGGAGGGAAACTAGGTACAACATACTATTAAATCCTCATGTTATGACTATAACTACTGTTCCCTGAAGGAGGGAAACTAGGTACAACATACTATTAAATCCACACGTTATGACTATAACTGCTGTTCCCTGAAGGAGGGAAACTAGGTACAACATACTATTAAATCCACATGTTATGACTATAACTACTGTTCCCTGAAGGAGGGAAACTAGGTACAACATACTATTAAATCCACATGTTATGACTATAACTACTGTTCCCTGAAGGAGGGAAACAAGGTACAACATACTATTAAATCCACACCTCGCTGGAAGCCCCGCATTCCACAGGTGATGAGCGTGAGACTCGGATATATTCCTTAAATGATTTAATCCTTAAATTTAATACCTCACTTCACCGACCCAGGAAGTGGCGGAGCCAAACAAGTGTTGTAACTCGTTCATAACTGGCACGCAGATCGGTAGAAATGGTCAGATAAATTGGCACTTCAAACGGAAATGGAAAAAGTTTGCCTATTTTACCGGAAACTTCAGGAGCATAACGTCAGAATTAACGAAGGCCAGCAGCAGGTGGGGAATTGGTTATTTTCTTCTGGTTATATTAACCTCTGGCTTCATCAAGTCATTTGTGTGTGTTAATTATTTAATCAAATACTTGAAGCATCAGTTCAGTTCAAGTTCTGCACATTCAGTTGATTTTATTAAACACATGGGGTGTGTCTATATGAACAAATACACGTCATAAAATGTCAACCAATCAATTGGTAGAAAGAATACAGTAGGTCATGCCAGTAGGTTACAGTAGGTTGTATCTCTCTAGGTCATGCCAGTAGGTTACAGTAGGTTGTAACTCTCTAGGTCATGCCAGTAGGTTACAGTAGGTTGTATCTCTCTAGGTCATGCCAGTAGGCTACAGTAGGTTGTAACTCTCTAGGTCATTCCAGTAGGTTAAAGTAGGTTGTAACTCTCTAGGTCATGCCAGTAGGTTACAGTAGGTTGTAACTCTCTAGGTCATGCCAATAGGTTACAGTAGGTTGTAACACTCTAGGTCATGCCAGTAGGTTACAGTAGGTTGTATCTCTCTAGGTCATGCCAGTAGGCTACAGTAGGTTGTATCTCTGTAGGTCATGCCAGTAGGCTACAGTAGGTTGTAACTCTCTAGGTCATGCCAGTAGGTTACAGTAGGTTGTATCTCTCTAGGTCATGCCAGTAGGTTACAGTAGGTTGTATCTCTCTAGGTCATGCCAGTAGGTTACAGTAGGTTGTATCTCTCTAGGTCATGCCAGTAGGCTACAGTAGGTTGTATCTCTCTAGGTCATGCCAGTAGGTTACAGTTGGTTGTATCCAAGTGGAAACAATTATCAACCCAATGTGGAAAGTGTTGAATTTGGTCAACAACAAAATGAATGGCTTATTTGCTACGTGAGGTTTACTTGATCTAACAGAAGTTTCGTAATGATTAAGTTGTTACGTGGACACGTGACATACCGACAACTTTGATAAAAACACTATAGGAGTTGTCTTCAGATCGCTATGCATATTCATGCTAGTAGCTTAGCATCTCTCTCCATTGAATACAGGCGGTTGACGACAACAACCCTCATAGAATATAAACAATAGATTACAATAATAAGATGTATCCACCAATCCAAAGACAGGATAGGTGGGAGCGAGACAACCCACAGTGCAGCTTTGTGGACAACGACTCCCCTTGTCAGGACGGAGAGACATCTTGTCAGTATATCCATAATCTTTGGTGTAGCCAACCCAACTCTCACATGGCTCTATTGGGGGTCACGGTGTGTAGTAAAACATCACTACATTAAAATCACTACATGCCGTGGCCCCCCAGTCTGCGGTCAGCAGATAGACCCTCCTCAAATATATATGTTAAGTCACTTTTTGGAAACGGAACGGAGAAAACAAGGGGTAGCTTGTCTCTACGCCGTCTGATTCTAGACATATCAGTCATCATCCCAGGGCCCTCCGTTGAAGAGGTATTGACGAGCCAACTCCGAATATCCAAAGTTAAAAACTAATTGAAGGCGGTACTTACTGGTGTTACTCAGATCTCCTGTCTCCTCCTCTTCATCTTCCAATGTGACAGTAATCTCTCCTTCCTTCTTCACTCCAAAAACAGCATCCTCTTGTTTAACTGTAACGTCTTTCTCTTCTTCTTTCACTGTAACAGCCTCACCCTCTACTTCTTGTTTTACTGTAACATCCTCTTCTTCCTTCTCCTCTTTCACGACAATGTTCAGCCCCAGAGCTTCTTTCTCCGTCCAGCAGACCTCCTCTTCTTTAACAGGAGGGGAGTAGTTTAGGGAGCTCATGTTCGGGGATGTTAGCTAGCTAGCTAGCTATCATTAGCGACTAGGCTAATGCTAACTTAACCAGCCAGCTACTATAGCTGACTAATAAAAAATAACGTAATATTAAATTAAATAGGTTAACAAGTAGATACGACAGAAGTGTGTCTAAAACACAGTAGCTAATATAGACCGAAAGCGTATAAATAGCTTGATTCTTTCGGCTATGTTGGCTAGCAAGCTACCGAGGTGGTTGACGAGCTGTTTATGAAGAACCGTCCACTAGATTATACGTCACGCTGCAGCATCGCCTGAAAGACGCACATCGCCGTCTGCTGACTGGAGGGAAACGCAGTTGAGGATCAGATTTTATTTTCAGACAAAGATTATTTTACATGGATTTAATTAAATAATACTATTATATTGAGACATACAAACACAGGGATGTGTTGGTTGATTAGTGAGAATAAAACATGTTTACCACAGCACATTTAAGGCAGTTTAATTAAGTCAAACAACATCTAAATAAGTAGCCATCTACTATCGGTTGATACTGCTCCTACATGGACTAACAATACATCATGTAGATGTATATAATGAACAGACTAGGTCTATACTGCTCAAACATGGTGTAACAATACATCATGTAGATGTATATAATGAACAGACTAGGTCTATACTGCTCCTACATGGTGTGACAATACATCATGTAGATGTATATAATGAACAGACTAGGTCTATACTGCTCCTACATGGTGTAACAATACATCATGTAGCTGTATATAATGAACAGACTAGGTCTATACTGCTCCTACATGGTGTAACAATACATCATGTAGATGTATATAATGAACAGACTAGGTCTATACTGCTCCTACATGGTGTAACAATACATCATGTAGATGTATATAATGAACAGACTAGGTCTATACTGCTCCTACATGGTGTAACAATACATCATGTAGATGTATATAATGAACAGACTAGGTCTATACTGCTGCTACATGGTGTAACAATACATCATGTAGATGTATATAATGAACAGACTAGGTCTATACTGGTTCCAAATAATCCATAGTTATATCCAAATAGCTGCGTTTGGTCTTGCGATCAAGACACTATCCGAAGGGTGAAGCGTCGGCGCGTATCGTGAAAAAAAAATTCAAAATATTCCATTACCGTACTTCGAAGCATGTCAAACGCTGTTTATAATAAATTTATATGCGATTTTTCTCGTAAAATAGCGATAATATTCCGACCGGGTCGACGTTGTTTTTGTTCAAAGACTGAAAATGTAAAATGGACTCTTCACGTGCACACGTGCGCCCGTTTCATTGTTCTCAGATCGACCACTATCCAAATGCGCTACTGTTTTTCAGCCAGGGACTGCAGAGTCATCATTCATAAACAGGTTAAACCGCAGCCGTCGACACAGCAGTTCTTAACCTGTTAGGGCTAGGGGGCAGTATTGACACGGCTGGATAAAAAAACATACCCGATTTAATCTGGTTACCACTCCTACCCAGTAACTAGAATATGCATATACTTATTACATATGGATAGAAAACACCCTACATTTTCTAAAACTGTTTGAATGGTGTCTGTGAGTATAACAGAACTCATTTGGCAGGCAAAACCCTGAGACATTTTCTGACAGGAAGTGGATACCTGATGTGTTGTATTACCTTTAAACCTATCCCATTGAAAAACACAGGGGCTGAGGAATATTTTGGCACTTCCTATTGCTTCCACTAGATGTCACCAGCCTTTACAAAGTGTTTTGAGTCTTCTGGAGGGAGATCTGACCGAACAAGAGCCATGGAACGATGATGTCCCATTAGACACCTGGCGCGCGAGTTCATGTTGGGTACCCTCGTTCCAATACGTTATAAAAGAGTATGCATTCGTCCACCTTGAATATTATTCATGTTCTGGTTAAAAAAGGCCCTAATGATTTATGCTATACAACGTTTGACATGTTTGAACGAACGTAAATATATTTTTTCCCCTCGTTCATGACGAGAAGTCCGGCTGGCTTAGATCATGTGCTAACAAGACGGAGATTTTTGGACATAAATGATGAGCTTTTTTGAACAAAACTACATTCGTTATGGACCTGTGATACCTGGAAGTGACATCTGATGAAGAGAATCAAAGGTAATGGATTATTTACATAGTATTTTCGATTTTAGATCTCCCCAACATGACGTCTAGTCTGTATCGCAACGTGTATTTTTCTGGGCGCAGTGCTCAGATTATTGCAAAGTATGATTTCCCAGTAAGGTTATTTTTAAATCTGGCAAGTTGATTGCGTTCAAGAGATGTAAATCTATAATTCTTTAAATGACAATATAATATTTTACCAATGTTTTCTAATTTTAATTATTTAATTTGTGACGCTGACTTGACTGCCGGTTATTGGAGGGAAACGATTTCCTCAACATCAATGCCATAGTAAAACGCTGTTTTTGGATATAAATATGAACTTGATAGAACTAAAAATGCATGCATTGTCTAACATAATGTCCTAGGAGTGTCATCTGATGGAGATTGTAAAAGGTTAGTGCATCATTTTAGCTGGTTTTATGGTTTTGGTGACCCTGTCTTTGAATTGACAAAACATTACACACAACTCTTGTAAATGTACTGTCCTAACATACTCTAAATTTATGCTTTCGCCGTAAAACCTTTTTGAAATCGTAAAACGTGGTTAGATTAAGGAGATGTTTATCTTTCAAAGGGTGTAAAATAGTTGTGTGTTTGAAAAATTTGAATTTTGACATTTATTTGGATTCAAATTTGCCGCTCTTGAAATGCACCTGCTGTTGATGGAGTGCACCACGGGTGGCACGCTAGCGTCCCACCTAGCCCATAGAGGTTAAAAGAGGAAGTAAACATAGACAAATCTATGTTAAAATTGTCAGTCTAGAGCATCAGTGAAAGGGATTTCGAAATGGGAGAAGTTAGGAGCAATTTATATAAGGACGGTATTTGGTATCATGATAAGTTACCAATACTACCTAAGTCAATGTTTAGAGATGCAGCAAGATTGACACATGGGCAGAGCCATGTGTCAACAGGGGGGATAGTAGAGCAGGTTCGGAAACACTTTGTGGCCTATTGGATAACGAACTATTTAAAAAAACATTTTTTATAATAGATAAGTATATTAAATGGGAAGAAGCGGTCCCAACTTACTGGGTGGACACGATTAGGGTAGTTGGCTTACTAGGATCTATCTCTTTAAATAATGGATTACATTTTAGCTGATCAGGTAAACCATATAGAATGCCAGAGTTAGGGAGGCCAGAACAGGTAGACATAGAAGTTGAAGATATACTAACAGAACACATGGTTAACCAAACCCATATGTCCGAGACTTTGTGTCCAACAGATGAATTACAGAAGACGATTCACTCAATCCAACCAGGAGACTGGGTGTGGATCCAGTCCCTGAGGAGAAAAGAACTGGAAGCAGCCACGGTGGGAGGGCCCATACCAAGTGTTCCTGGTAATAGCCTTCGCGGTGAGAATAGCTGAAAGAGCTACCTGGGTTCATATCACACATTGCGGGAGGGTAAGACACACTGACACTGTCGAACAATCACAGAGTTAGGAGAAGAACCGAATACCTATAAGGTTCGGGGGTTACCTCTCTAACGAAGATTCCCTAACCCGCCCGATACTCACTGTGTGCGTTCATAGAAGTGAAAGCGTGGATTGGCCTCTAGCCAGTGATATATTCTCCAGGAGGGGGTGGGGCTTTACAGGGGTACTGGTCAGTCTGAGCTGTCTGATTGTGGGAGCCATATTCCTAATACACCAGGAACCACTCGAGAAGTCAGAAAGTGGTAACTTGACCCATAGTGTAGAAGATGAGGAGTTTTTATGGCCTAGGTACAAAAGGTCACTCGATCTGGATAAAAAGGAAGTGAGAGTAGAGTTAGGGAAGGATGTCTCAATAGAGTTCTATGCAGACCAAATGGGGTCCCTAACCTCCTGGCAGTCTAGGACTCGGACTTCATGGGGAAGATATCTGTGTAGATCCCGGTGTAACTCATGGAATCAGGTCATAGCTCACACAGAGAGAGAAGGCTATGTCAATCCACACACCCAATATAGAAACAGATGGAGTATAGTGAAGGCCAGTGTTTTTGACTGCAATCCAGAGCAAGGGAAGTATTGCTTGAAGATAGGAATGACCTTTAAAAGCATAAAGAAAGAGGATTTAGGGTTATGGTATGTTGGCCTTGACCAGACCATTGTCGACACTGTGGTACCATTCTGAGTAGTAGAGGTTAGGACATGGAATTAATTTACCAAGGGGAATGGCCTGTATGGTAAAACTGTTCATGAAGGCAAGGAAGCCAGACAGTTGCACTGATCTGCATTATCTGTATGCTATGTGCCCATTAGATCGAGACTTCCTCCTTTCACAGTCGCAGGAGGAGACTATTATTGTGTGGCTCGACACAACACACACGGATGGAACGTAGGGGAAGTAAGAACATGCAATAGGACAGAGAATGTTACAACTGACAAGACAATGAGGGACCTGACTGGGTGGTTGATTTCCGAGGACTTTAGTAAGATAAAAAGGCCGAGAGAGGATGTCTGGTGGTTGTGTGGAGGTATGAAGCTGTGGCTAAACCTGCCTGCAAATTGGACTGGTATTTGTGCATTGGTACAGTTAGGCATGCCCTTCACCCTTATACAACACAAAGACCTAGTGCCAGGTGAAAGAGAGGGGAGGAGTGCTCCGTCAGGGTCCTTTGATGATAGAATTTACATTGATAGCATTGGGGTTCCAAGGGGGGTGCCTGATGAGTTTAAAGCTAGGAATCAGATATGGGCTGGATTGGAATCAAGTCTTTTTTGGTGGTCGACTCTCAATAAAAATGTGAATTGGATAAATTACATTTATTATAACCAACAGCGTTTCATCAACTATACCAGAGAGGCAATTCAAGGGTTAGCTGAACAGACAGCTGCGACCACTTTGATGGTATTGCAGAATAGAATAGCTTTGGATATGCTTCTGGCTGAAAAGGGTGGTGTGTGTGTGTGATGTTCGGATCTGAATGCCGGTCTAAACAATTTAGCTCAGGAGTTAGCAGAAAATTCCGGGGTGGACACGGCACTCACGGGATGGTTTGATAGTACGTTCGGAAAATGGAAAAAGGTTGTAATCACTGTGTTGTGGGCTGCTTTCACCTGTATGACTGTGTTGATATTATGTGGTTGTTGTTTGGTCCCTTGTGCGAGAGGTCTCATTTCCAGGGCTCTGGAGAGATCGATGACGGAGCAGATGGTGAGATACGGACCGATTCCAAGTTCAGACCAGTGGGATGACAAATACCTACCGCCAAGCCTGGTGGAGGATTCATTCAATTACGAGGAGCCCATGTTAGACGAGACCATCTTTAATGTTTAGGAAGACTGTTTCTCTAAATGAAGGTCATAGCAAAAATCCTAATCCGAAGAGTTATGACTGGACATAGGCTTAGAACATAAGTATGTAATGAAAATACATGTATTCGTTTTCTTTGATCTAGTTTGATTTTGTGTGACATTTCTGAATCCAATAAAAACAGATGTGTTATAGTGTATGTGAAATATTTAGCCAATAGGGTGGATTGTAATGGAAATAATATGATTAAAGGTTTGACTAAATGATTTCACCCTGAAAAGGTATAACCGAGTGATTATAAGATGAATGTACTAATGTGTGTGTGTCGGAAAAGTTGAAGCTTAATGATTTAGCAATGTAAGCAACCAGACAGCAGACAACTTGTGACCACTGTGAAACTGATAACAGGAAGAAGGTCTCCCCACCCAGGGAGGGGAGAAACCTTTAGGCTTGCAGTAGATTATGTAACATGGGGCAGGATATGATAAGCAATGTATGAGATGGAGAAGACTTGTAAATAAGCATTGACAGTGTTAAAGAAGAGGAGGGGCATTTGTAAGGGGTATGACATATGGTATGACCAAATGTCAGGTATAAAAGGCTGTGTACATTGTATGATATTCAGAGCTCTCGTAAATAAACATTCTGACCAATTGTAGGCTGGCTCTCCGTCTGCTTCATCCAACCAGAATCTTACACCCTCTGGGGGGCAGACTGAGTAGTTTAATTGAAGTTTGGTTTATGAACATTGGGAACAGAATTCCCATGACAATTTGGTCCTTCGAGCCGGATTCCAAAATCTGTCCCTGTCTTCCTAAGGTAACGCGCCGAAAACCGTGTACGGGCGGGTCATTGACTCGTAAATTGTCCTGTCCCCTGAAATTGGGCTTCCATATCAGGCCGGTAAATATCTAAGGTTGACAGGGACGTTTATTGTCATGAATCTTGTTCTGGAGGCAGGTTGGCATTTATTGTCATGAATCTTGTTCTGGAGGCAGGTTGGCATTTATTGTCATGAATCTTGCCCTGGAGGCAGGTTGGCATTTATTGTCATGAATCTTGCCCTGGAGGCAGTTCAGCAAAGTATTCACTAGCTGGCACAGGCACAATGTAATACAATCAGATTTGAATCCTAACCTCAACCACACTGCTAATCCTTCCCTTAACCTGTTGGGTCTAGGGGGCAGCATTTGCACGTCTGGATAAAAAAAATGTACCCGATTTAATCTGGTTACTAATCCTACCCAGTAACTAGAATATGCATATACTTATTATATATGGATAGAAAACACTCTAAAGTTTCCAAAACTGTTTGAATGGTGTCTGTGAGTATAACAGAACTCATTTGGCAGGCAAAACCCTGAGACATTTTCTGACAGGAAGTGGATACCTGATGTGTTGTATTGACTTTAAACCTATCCCATTGAAAAACACAGGGGCTTAGGAATATTTTGGCACTTCCTATTGCTTCCACTAGATGTCACCAGCCTTTACAAAGTGTTTTGAGTCTTCTGGAGGGAGATCTGACCGAACAAGAGCCATGGAACGATGATGTCCCATTAGACACCTGGCGCGCGAGTTCATGTTGGGTACCCTCGTTCCAATACGTTATAAAAGAGTATGCATTCGTCCACCTTGAATATTATTCATGTTCTGGTTAAAAAAGGCCCTAATGATTTATGCTATACAACGTTTGACATGTTTGAACGAACGGAAATATATTTTTTCCCCTCGTTCATGACGAGAAGTCCGGCTGGCTTACATCATGTGCTAACGAGACGGAGATTTTTGGACATAAATGATGAGCTTTTTTGAACAAAACTACATTCGTTATGGACCTGTGATACCTGGAAGTGACATCTGATGAAGAGAATCAAAGGTAATGGATTATTTACATAGTATTTTCGATTTTAGATCTCCCCAACATGACGTCTAGTCTGTATCGCAACGCGTATTTTTCTGGGCGCAGTGCTCAGATTATTGCAAAGTGTGATTTCCCAGTAAGGTTATTTTTAAATCTGGCAAGTTGATTGCGTTCAAGAGATGTAAATCTATAATTCTTTAAATGACAATATAATATTTTACCAATGTTTTCTAATTTTAATTATTTAATTTGTGGTGTTGACTTGACTGCCGGTTATTGGAGGGAAACGATTTCCTCAACATCAATGCTATAGTAAAACGCTGTTTTTGGATATAAATATGAACTTGATAGAACTAAAAATGCATGCATTGTCTAACATAATGTCCTAGGAGTGTCATCTGATGGAGATTGTAAAAGGTTAGTGCATCATTTTAGCTGGTTTTATGGTTTTGGTGACCCTGTCTTTGACTTGACAAAACATTACACACAACTCTTGTAAATGTACTGTCCTAACATACTCTAAATTTATGCTTTCGCCGTAAAACCTTTTTGAAATCGTAAAACGTGGTTAGATTAAGGAGATGTTTATCTTTCAAATGGTGTAAAATAGTTGTATTTTTGAAAAATTTGAATTTTGACATTTATTTGGATTCAAATTTGCCGCTCTTGAAATGCACCTGCTGTTGATGGAGTGCACCACGGGTGGCACGCTAGCGTCCCACCTAGCCCCAAGAGGTTAACATCTATGATAGGGTGTGGCACGAATTACAAACTCCTCAAAAATCCCAAAACTTCCATTGTTCAAACATATGACTATTTGACACCATTTTAAAGACAAGACTCTCCTTTATCTAACCACATTGTCTGATTTCAAAAAGGCTTTACAACGAAAGCAAAACATTAGATTATGTCAGGAGACTACCCAGCCAGAAATAATCACGCACTCATTTTTCAAGCCAGCATATAATGTCACAAAAACCAAAACCACAGCTAAATGCAGCACTAACCTTTGATGATCTTCATCAGATGACACTCCTAGGACATTATGTTATACAATACATGCATGTTTTGTTCAATCAAGTTCATATTTATATCAAAAACCAGCTTTTTACATTAGCAAGTGACGTTCAGAACTAGCATACCCACCGAAAGTTCCGGTGAATTTACTAAATTACTCACGATAAACGTTCACAAAAAACATAACAATTATTTTAAGATTTATAGATACAGAACTCCTTTATGCAATCGCTATGTCAGATTTTAAAATAGCTTTACGGTGAAAGCACATTTTGCAATATTCTGAGTAGATAGCCCGGCCATCATGGCTAGCTATTTTGACACCCATCAAGTTTGGCACTCACCAAACTCAGATTTACTATAAGAAAAATTGGATTACTTTTGGTGTTCTTCGTCAGAATGCACTCCCAGGACTTCTACTTCACCAACAAATGTTGGTTTGGTTCAAAATAATCCATAGTTATATCCAAATAGCTGCGTTCGTTCTTGCGTTCAAGACACTATCCGAAGGGTGACGCGCCGCAACATATCGTGACAAAAAAATTCTAAATATTCCATTACCGTACTTCGAAGCATGTCAAATGCTGTTTAAAATCAATTTTTATGCGATGTTTCTCATAAAATAGCGATAATATTCCAAGCGGGCGACGTTGTTTTCGTTCAAAGACTGAAAATGTAAAATGGACTCTTCACGTGCATGCGTGCGCCCATTTCATTGTTCTCAGATCGACCACTATCCAAATGTGATACTGTTTTTCAGCCAGGGACTGCAGAGTCATCATTCAATGTTCTGGCACCTTCTGAGAGCCTATGGGAGTCTTAGAAAATGTCACGTTACAGCAGGGATCCTCTGTTTTCGATAAAGAGGCTATAGAAGGCCAAGATATGGTCAGAGAGGGCACTTCCTGTATAGAATCTTCTCAGGTTTTGGCCTGCCATATGAGTTCTGTTATACTCACAGACACCATTCCAACAGTTTTAGAAACTTTAGGGTGTTTTCTATCCAAATCAAACAATTATATGCATATTCTAGTTTCTGGGCAGGAGTAATAACCAGATTAAATCGGGAACGTTTGTTATCCGGCCGTGAAAATACTGCCCCCTATCCTAAACAGGTTAAACCGCAGCCATCGACACAGCAGTTCTTAAAAGAGGAAGTAAACATAGACAAAGCTATGTTAAAATTGTCAGTCTAGAGCACCAGTGAAAGGGATTTCGAAATGGGAGAAGTTAGGAGCAATTTATATAAGGACGGTATTTGGTATCATGATAAGTTACCAATACAACCTAAGTCATTGTTTAGAGATGCGGCAAGATTGACACATGGGCAGAGCCATGTGTCAACAGGGGGGATAGTAGAGCAGGTTTGGAAACACTTTGTGGCCTATTGGATAACGAACTACTTAAAAAAATATATATATAATAGATAAGTATATTAAATGGGAAGAAGCGGTCCCAACTTACTGGGTGGACACGATTAGGGTAGTTGGTTTACTAGGATCTATCTCTTTAAATTATGGATTACATTTTAGCTGATCAGGTAAACCATATAGAATGCCAGAGTTAGGGAGGCCAGAACAGGTAGACATAGAAGTTGAAGATATACTAACAGAACACATGGTTAACCAAACCCGTATGTCCGAGACTTTGTGTCCAACAGGTGAATTACAGGAGAAGATGATTCACTCAATCCAACCAGGAGACTGGGTGTGGATCCAGTCCCTGAGGAGAAAAGAACTGGAAGCAGCCATGGTGGGAGGGCCCATACCAAGTGTTCCTGGTAATAGCCTTCGCGGTGAGAATAGCTGAAAGAGCTACCTGGGTTCATATCACACATTGCGGGAGGGTAAGACACACTGACACTGTCGAACAATCACAGAGTTAGGAGAAGAACCGAATACCAATAAGGTTCAGGGGTTACCTCTCTAACAAAGATTCCCTAACCCGCCCGATCCTCACTGTGTGCGTTCATAGAAGTGAAAGTGTGGTTTGGCCTCTAGCCAGTGATATATTCTCCGGGAGGGGGTGGGGCTTTACAGGGGTACTGGTCAGTCTGAGCTGTCTGATTGTGGGAGCCATATTCCTAATACACCATGAACCACTCGAGAAGTCAGAAAGTGGTAACTTGACCCATAGTGTAGAAGATGAGGAGTTTTTATGGCCTAGGTACAAAAGGTCACTCGATCTGGATAAAAAGGAAGTGAGAGTAGAGTTAGGGAAGGATGTCTCAATAGAGTTCTATGCAGACCAAATGGGGTCCCTAACCTCCTGGCAGTCTAGGACTCGGACTTCATGGGAAGATATCTGTGTAGATCCCGGTGTAACTCATGGAATCAGGTCATAGCTCACACAGAGAGAGAAGGCTATGTCAATCCACACACCCAATAAAGAAACAGATGGAGTATAGTGAAGGCCAGGGTTTTTGACTGCAATCCAGAGCAAGGGAAGTATTGCTTGAAGATAGGAATGACCATTAAAAGCATAAAGAAAGAGGATTTAGGGTTATGGTATGTTGGCCTTGACCAGACCATTGTCGACACTGCGGTACCATTCCGAGTAGTAGAGGTTAGGACAGGAGATAGTTCTACCGCCAGCCAGAATACCAGTAGTACCCCTGATAAAACGGACATTACCCGTGTAGTCATCCAGAGCCAAGGACCGGTGAGAATAGTTCAGACGAAAGACCTTAAGGAAGTGATTGAGGTGGAGACTTGGTTTGGGGATTCCAACCTATGGCTGGAATGGATTCAGTATACAGCTAGATCACTAGCTAAAGGAGAAGGTTATGCCTGCGCAACAGCCAAACTTCAGTTGACAACCATCCCCTTTCTACTCGATGGAATTAATTTACCAAGGGGAATGGCCTGTATGGTAAAGCTGTTCATGAAGGCAAGGAAGCCAGACAGTTGCACTGATCTGCATTATCTGTATCCTATGTGCCCATTAGATCCAGACTTCCCCCTTTCACAGTCGCAGGAGGAGACTATTATTGTGTGGCTCGACACAACACACACGGATGGAACGTAGGGGAAGTAAGAACATGTATTAGGACAGAGAATGTTACAACTGACGAGACAATGAGGGACCTGACTGGGTGGTTGAGTTCCGAGGACTTTAGTAAGATAAAAAGGCCGAGAGCGGATGTCTGGTGGTTGTGTGGAGGTATAAAGCTGTGGCCAAACGTGCCTGCAAATTGGACTGGTATTTGTGCATTGGTACAGTTAGGCATGCCCTTCACCCTTATACAACAGAAAGACCTAGTGCCAGGTGAAAGAGAGGGGAGGAGTGCTCCGTCAGGGTCCTTTGACGATAGAATTTACATTGATAGCATTGGGGTACCAAGGGGGGTACCTTATGAGTTTAAAGCTAGGAATCAGATATGGGCTGGATTGGAATCAAGTCTTTTTTGGTGGTCGACTCTCAATAAAAATATGGATTGGATAAATTACATTTATTATAACCAACAGCGTTTCATCAACTATACCAGAGAGGCAATTCAAGGGTTAGCAGAACAGACAGCTGCGACCACTTTGATGGTATTGCAGAATAGAATAGCTTTGGATATGCTTCTGGCTGAAAAGGGTGGTGTGTGTGTGATGTTCGGATCTGAATGCTGTACTTTCATCCCTGAGAACACAGCTCCAGATGGATCAGTGACCAAGGCCCTGGCCGGTCTAAACAATTTAGCTCAGGAGTTAGCAGAAAATTCCGGGGTGGACACGGCACTCACAGGATGGTTTGATAGTACGTTCGGAAAATGGAAAAAGGTTGTAATCACTGTGTCGTGGGCTGCTTTCACCTGTATGACTGTGTTGATATTATGTGGTTGTTGTTTGGTCCCTTGTGCGAGAGGTCTCATTTCCAGGGCTCTGGAGAAATCGATGACGGAGCAGATGGTGAGATACGGACCGATTCCAAGTTCAGACCAGTGGGATGACAAATACCTACCGCCGAGCCTGGTGCAGGATTCATTCAATTACGAGGAGCCCATGTTTAGCAAGACTGTTTCTCTAAATGAAGGTCATAGCAAAAATCCTAATCCGAAGAGTTATGACTGGACATAGGCTTAGAACAGTCATTGATAAGTATGTAATGAAAATACATGTATTCGTTTTCTTTGATCTATTTTGATTTTGTGTGACATTTCTGAATCCAATAAAAATAGATGTGTTATAGTGTATGTGAAATATTTAGCCAATAGGGTGGATTGTAATGGAAATAATATGATTAAAGTTTTGACTAAATGATTTCACCCTGAAAAGGTATAACCGAGTGATTATAAGATGAATGTACTAATGTGTGTGTGTCGGAAAAGTTGAAGCTTAATGATTTAGCAATGTAAGCAACCAGACAGCAGACAACTTGTGACCACTGTGAAACTGATAACAGGAAGAAGGTCTCCCCACCCAGGGAGGGGAGAAACCTTTAGGCTTGCAGTAGATTATGTAACATGGGGCAGGATATGATAAGCAATGTATGAGATGGAGAAGACTTGTAAATAAGCATTGACAGTGTTAAAGAAGAGGAGGGGCATTTGTAAGGGGTATGACATATGGTATGACCAAATGTCAGGTATAAAAGGCTGTGTACATTGTATGATATTCAGAGCTCTCGTAAATAAACATTCTGACCAATTGTAGGCTGGCTCTCCGTCTGCTTCATCCAACCAGAATCTTACACCCTCTGGGGGGCAGTCTGAGTAATTTAACCTCTTACATCTAGACGTTCCGCTAGCGGAACACCTGCTCCAATATCCAATGATAGGCGTGGCGCGAATTACAAATTCCTCAAAAATACAAAAACTTCAATTTTTCAAACTTAATATGACTATTTCACAGCATTTTAAATCAAAAAACAGCTTTTTACATTAGCATGTGACGTTCAGAACTAGCATACCCCCCGCAAACTTCCGGGGAATTTGCTAACAATTTACTAAATTACTCACGATAAACGTTCACAAAAAGCATAACAATTGTTATAAGAATTATAGATACAGAACTCCTCTATGCACTCGATATGTCCGATTTTAAAATAGCTTTTTGGTGAAAGCACATTTTGCAATATTCTAAGTACATAGCCCAGGCATCACGGGCTAGCTATTTAGACACCCGGCAAGTTTAGCACTCACCATAATCATATTTACTATTATAAAAGTTTGATTACCTTTTGTTGTCTTCGTCAGAATGCACTCCCAGGACTGCTACTTCAATAACAAATGTTGGTTTGGTCCAAAATAATCCATCGTTATATCCGAATAGCGGCGTTTTGTTCGTGCGTCCCAGACACTATCCGAATGGTAAAGAAGGGTCGGGCGCATGGCGCAATTCGTGACAAAAAAATCTAAATATTCCATTACCGTACTTCGAAGCATGTCAACCGATTTTTAAAATCAATTTTTACGCCATTTTTCTCGTAGAAAAGTGATAATATTCCGACAGGGAATCTCCTTTTCGGCAAACAGAGGAAAAAATCCCAAAGGCGGGGGCGGTCGGGTCACGCGCCTAAGCCCAGTGTCCCTTGATCGGCCACTTGAGAAAGGCGATAATGTGTTTCAGCCTGGGGCTGGAATGACGACATTCTGTTTTTTCCCGGGCTCTGAGCGCCTATGGACGACGTGGGAAGTGTCACGTTAGAGCAGAGATCCTTAGTAAATGATAGAGATGGAAAAGAATTTAGGGTGTTTTCTATCCATATGTAATAAGTATATGCATATTCTAGTTACTGGGTAGGAGTGGTAACCAGATTAAATCGGGTATGTTTTTTATCCAGCCGTGTCAATACTGCCCCCTAGCCCTAACAGGTTAGCGAATTCCCCGGAAGTTTGCGGGGGGTATGCTAGTTCTGAACGTCACATGCTAATGTAAAAAGCTGGTTTTTGATATAAATATAAACTTGTTGAACAAAACATGCATGTATTGTATAACATAATGTCCTAGGGTTGTCATCTGATGAAGATCATCAAAGGTGAGTGCTGCATTTAGCTGTCTTCTGGGTTTTGGTGACATTATATGCTGGCTTGAAAAATGGGTGTCTGATTATTTCTGGCTTGGTACTCTGCTGACATAATCTAATGTTTTGCTTTCGTTGTAAAGCCTTTTTGAAATCGGACAGTGTGGTTAGATTAACGAGAGTCTTTAAATAGCTGTAAAATAGTCATATGTTTGAGAAATTGAAGTAATAGGATTTTTAGCTTTTTGAAAATCGCGCCACAGGCTGCAAGTGGCTGTTACGTAGGTGGGACGAATTCGTCCCGCCTTGCCCAGAGAGGTTAATATGCCATAAACTATTGTTTTTTTAACAGTTTCATTAATTCATTGTAATTAACTTAATCATTATGACACACCCCTCTCTATTGTCATTGGTTGCACTAATTGCACTGTTCGTCTACATCAAATTTATTTTTCACATTTATTTTTATATAGCCCTTCGTACATCAGCTGATATTCTCAAAGTGCTGTACAGAAACCCAGCCTAAAACCCCAAACAGCAAGCAAAGCATGTGAAAGAAGCACGGTGGCTAGGAAAAACTCCCTAGGAAAAACTCCCTAGAAAGGCCAAAAACCTAGGAAGAAACCTAGAGAGGAACCAGGCTATGAGGGGTGGCCAGTCCTCTTCTGGCTGTGCAGGGTGGATATTATAACAGAACATGGTCAAAATGTTAAAATGTTAAAATGTTCATAAATGACCAGCATGGTCAAATAATAATAATCATAGTAGTTGTCGAGGGTGCAACAAGCACGTCCGGTGAACAGGTCAGGGTTCCATAGCCGCAGGCAGAACAGTTGAAACTGGAGCAGCAGCACGGCCAGGTGGACTGGGGACAGCAAGGAGTCATCATACCAGGTAGTCCTGAGGCATGGTGCTAGGGCTCAGGTCATCCGAGAGAAAGACAGAAAGAGAGAAAGAGAGAATTAGAGAGAGCATATTTAAATACACACAGGACACCGGATAAGACAAGAAAAATACTCCAGATGTAACAGACTGACCCTAGCCCCCCGACACATAAACTACTGCAGCATAAATACTGGAGGCTGAGACAGGAGGGATCAGAAGACACTGTGGCCCCATCCGATAATACCCCCGGACAGGGCCAAACAGGCAGGATATAACCCCACCCACTTTGCCAAAGCACAGCCCCCACACCACTAGAGGGATGTCTCCAACCACCAACTTACCGTCCTAAGACAAGGCCGAGTATAGCCCACAACGATCTCCGCCATGGCACAACCCAAGGGGGGGGCGCCAACCCAGACAGGAAGACCACGTCAGTGACTCAACCCACTCAAGTGACGCACCCCTCCCATGGACGGCATGGAAGAACACCAGTAGGCCAGTGACTCAGCCCCTGTAAAAGGGTTAGAGGCAGAGAATCCCAGTGGAAAGAGGGGAACCGGCAAGGCAGAGACAGCAAGGGCGGTTCGTTGCTCCAGCCTTTCCGTTCACCTTCACACTCCTGGGCCAGACTATACTTAATCATAGGACCTACTAAAGAGATAAGTCTTCAGTAAAGACTTAAAGGTTGAGACTGAGTCTGCATCTCTCACATTGGTAGGCAGACCATTCCATAAAAATGGAGCTCTATAGGAGAAAGCCCTACCTCCAGCCGTTTGCTTAGAAATTCTAGGGACAATTAGGAGGCCTGCGTCTTGTGACCGTAGCGTACGTGTAGGTATGTACGGCAGGACCAAATCGGAAAGATAGGTAGGAGCAAGCCCATGTAATGCTTTGTAGGTTAGCAGTAAAACCTTGAAATCAGCCCTTGCCTTAACCTGTTAGGGCTAGGGGGCAGCATTGACACGGCTGGATAAAAAACATACCCGATTTAATCTGGTTACCACTCCTACTCAGTAACTAGAATATGCATATACTTATTACATATGGATAGAAAACACCCTAAATTTTCTAAAACTGTTTGAATGGTGTCTGTGAGTATAACAGAACTCAAATGGCAGGTCAAAACCTGAGAGATTCCTTTACAGGAAGTGGCCTGTCTGACCATTTCTGGAACTTCTTTGCCATCTCTATCATTTACTAAGGATCTCTGCTCTAACGTGACACTTCCCACGTCGTCCATAGGCTCTCATAGCCCGGGAAAAAAGAGAATGTCGTCATTCCAGCCCCAGGCTGAAACACATTATCGCCTTTCTCAAGTGGCCCATCAAGAGACACTAGCTTATGCGCGTGACCCCGACCGCCCCCGCCTTTGGGATTTTTTCCTCTGTTTGCCGAAAAGGAGATTCCCTGTCGGAATTTTACCGCTTTTCTACGAGAAAAATGACGTAAAAATTGATTTTAAACAGCGGTTGACATGCTTCGACGTACGGCAATTGAATACTTTGAATTTTATTGTCAGGAATTGCGCCAAGCGCGCGACACTTCTTTACTATTTCGGATAGTGTCTGGAACGCACGAACAAAACGCCGCTATTCGGATATAACGATGGATTATTTTGGACCAAACCAACATTTGTTATTGAAGTAGACGTCCTGGGTGTGCATTCTGACGAAGACAACAAAAGGTAATGACATTTTTATAATAGTAAATATGATTATGGTGAGTGCTAAACTTGCCGGATGTCTAAATAGCGAGCCCGTGATGCCTGGGCTATATACTTAGAATATTGCAAAATGTGCTTTCACCAAAAAGCTATTTTAAAATCGGACATATCGAGTGCATAGAGGAGGTCTGTATCTATAATTCTTAAAATAATTGTTATGCTTTTTGTGAACGTTTATCGTGAGTAATTTAGTAAAATGTTAGCGAATTCCCCGTAAGTTTGCGGGGGGTATGCTAGTTCTGAACGTCACATGCTAATGTAAAAAGCTGGTTTTTGATATAAATATGAACTTGATTGAACAAAACATGCATGTATTGTATAACATAATGTCCTAGGGTTGTCATCTGATGAAGATCATCAAAGGTGAGTGCTGCATTTAGCTGTCTTCTGGGTTTTGGTGACATTATATGCTGGTTTGAAAAATGGGTGTCTGATTATTTCTGGCTTGGTACTCTGCTGACATAATCTAATGTTTTGCTTTCGTTGTAAAGCCTTTTTGAAATCGGACAGTGTGGTTAGATTAACGAGAGTCTTATCTTTAAATGGCTGTAAAATAGTCATATGTTTGAGAAATTGAAGTAATAGGATTTTGAAGATTTTGAAAATCGCGCCACAGGCTGGCAGTGGATGTTACGTAGGTGGGACGAATTCGTCCCGCCGGTCCCATAGAGGTTAACCTCTATGGGCTAGGTGGGACGCTAGCGTGCCACCCGTGGTGCACTCCATCAACAGCAGGTGCATTTCAAGAGCGGCAAATTTGAATCCAAATAAATGTCAAAATTCAAATTTTTCAAACATACAACTATTTTACACCCTTTGAAAGATAAACATCTCCTTAATCTAACCACGTTTTACGATTTCAAAAAGGTTTTACGGCGAAAGCATAAATTTAGAGTATGTTAGGACAGTACATTTACAAGAGTTGTGTGTAATGTTTTGTCAATTCAAAGACAGGGTCACCAAAACCATAAAATCAGCTAAAATGATGCACTAACCTTTTACAATCTCCATCAGATGACACTCCTAGGACATTATGTTAGACAATGCATGCATTTTTAGTTCTATCAAGTTCATATTTATATCCAAAAACAGCGTTTTACTATGGCATTGATGTTGAGGAAATCGTTTCCCTCCAATAACCGGCAGTCAAGTCAGCGTCACAAATTAAATAATTAAAATTAGAAAACATTGGTAAAATATTATATTGTCATTTAACCTCTATGGGACCGGCGGGACGAATTCGTCCCACCTACGTAACATCCACTGCCAGCCTGTGGCGCGATTTTCAAAATCTTCAAAATCCTATTACTTCAATTTCTCAAACATATGACTATTTTACAGCCATTTAAAGATAAGACTCTCGTTAATCTAACCACACTGTCCGATTTCAAAAAGGCTTTACAACGAAAGCAAAACATTAGATTATGTCAGCAGAGTACCAAGCCAGAAATAATCAGACACCCATTTTTCAAGCCAGCATATAATGTCACCAAAACCCAGAAGACAGCTAAATGCAGCACTCACCTTTGATGATCTTCATCAGATGACAACCCTAGGACATTATGTTATACAATACATGCATGTTTTGTTCAATCAAGTTCATATTTATATCAAAAACCAGCTTTTTACATTAGCATGTGACGTTCAGAACTAGCATACCCCTCGCAAACTTACGGGGAATTCGCTAACATTTTACTAAATTACTCACGATAAACGTTCACAAAAAGCATAACAATTATTTTAAGAATTATAGATACAGACCTCCTCTATGCACTCGATATGTCCGATTTTAAAATAGCTTTTTGGTGAAAGCACATTTTGCAATATTCTAAGTACATAGCCCAGGCATCACGGGCTCGCTATTTAGACACCCGGCAAGTTTAGCACTCACCATAATCATATTTACTATTATAAAAATGTCATTACCTTTTGTTGTCTTCGTCAGAATGCACACCCAGGACGTCTACTTCAATAACAAATGTTGGTTTGGTCCAAAATAATCCATCGTTATATCCGAATAGCGGCGTTTTGTTCGTGCGTTCCAGACACTATCCGAAATAGTAAAGAAGTGTCGCGCGCTTGGCGCAATTCCTGACAATAAAATTCAAAGTATTCCATTGCCGTACGTCGAAGCATGTCAACCACTGTTTAAAATCAATTTTTACGTCATTTTTCTCGTAGAAAAGCGATAAAATTCCGACAGGGAATCTCCTTTTCGGCAAACAGAGGAAAAAATCCCAAAGGCGGGGGCGGTCGGGGTCACGCGCATAAGCTAGTGTCTCTTGATGGGCCACTTGAGAAAGGCGATAATGTGTTTCAGCCTGGGGCTGGAATGACGACATTCTCTTTTTTCCCGGGCTATGAGAGCCTATGGACGACGTGGGAAGTGTCACGTTAGAGCAGAGATCCTTAGTAAATGATAGAGATGGCAAAGAAGTTCCAGAAATGGACAGACAGGCCACTTCCTGTAAAGGAATCTCTCAGGTTTTGACCTGCCATTTGAGTTCTGTTATACTCACAGACACCATTCAAACAGTTTTAGAAAATTTAGGGTGTTTTCTATCCATATGTAATAAGTATATGCATATTCTAGTTACTGAGTAGGAGTGGTAACCAGATTAAATCGGGTATGTTTTTTATCCAGCCGTGTCAATGCTGCCCCCTAGCCCTAACAGGTTAAAGAATTATAGATTTACATGTCTTGAACGCAATCAACTTGCCAGATTTAAAAATAACCTTACTGGGAAATCACACTTTGCAATAATCTGAGCACTGCGCCCAGAAAAATACGCGTTGCGATACAGACTAGACGTCATGTTGGGGAGATCTAAAATCGAAAATACTATGTAAATAATCCATTACCTTTGATTCTCTTCATCAGATGTCACTTCCAGGTATCACAGGTCCATAACGAATGTAGTTTTGTTCAAAAAAGCTCATCATTTATGTCCAAAAATCTCCGTCTTGTTAGCACATGATCTAAGCCAGCCGGACTTCTCATCATGAACGAGGGGAAAAAATATATTTACGTTCGTTCAAACATGTCAAACGTTGTATAGCATAAATCATTAGGGCCTTTTTTAACCAGAACATGAATAATATTCAAGGTGGACGAATGCATACTCTTTTATAACGTATTGGAACGAGGGTACCCAACATGAACTCGCGCGCCAGGTGTCTAATGGGACATCATCGTTCCATGGCTCTTGTTCGGTCAGATCTCCCTCCAGAAGACTCAAAACACTTTGTAAAGGCTGGTGACATCTAGTGGAAGCAATAGGAAGTGCCAAAATATTCCTCAGCCCCTGTGTTTTTCAATGGGATAGGTTTAAAGGCAATACAACACATCAGGTATCCACTTCCTGTCAGAAAACGTCTCAGGGTTTTGCCTGCCAAATGAGTTCTGTTATACTCACAGACACCATTCAAACAGTTTTAGAAAATTTAGGGTGTTTTCTATCCATATGTAATAAGTATATGCATATTCTAGTTACTGGGTAGGAGTGGTAACCAGATTAAATCGGGTATGTTTTTTTATCCAGCCGTGTCAATACTGCCCCCTAGCCCTAACAGGTTAACAGGAAGCCAGTGTAGGGAGGCTAGCACTGGGGTAATATGATAAATTTTTTTGGTTCTAGTCAGGATTCTAGCAGCTGTATTTAGCACTAACTGAAGTTTATTTAGTGCTTTATCCGGGTAGCCGGAAAGTAGAGCATTGCAGTAGTCCAGCCTAGAAGTAACAAAAGCATGGATTAATTTTTTGGACAGAAAATTTCTGATTTTTGCAATGTTACGTAGATGGAAAACAGCTGTCCTTGAAACAGTCTTGATATGTTCTTCAAAAGAGAGATCAGGGTCCAGAGTAACGCCGAGGTCCTTCACAGTTTTATTTGAGACGACTGTACAACCATCCAGATTAATTGTCAGATTCAACAGAAGATCTCTTTGTTTCTTGGGACCTAGAACAAGCATCTCTGTTTTGTACGAGTTTAAAAGTAGAAAGTTTGCAGGCATCCACTTCTTTATGTCTGAAACACAGGCTTCTAGCGAGGGCAATTTTGGGGCTTCACCATGTTTCATTGAAATGTACAGCTGTGTGTCGTCCGCATAGCAGTGAAATTTAACATTATGTTTTCGAATGACATCCCCAAGAGGTAAAATATATAGTGAAAACAATAGTGGTCCTAAAACGGAACCTTGAGGAACACCGAAATTTACAATTGATTTGTCAGAGGACAAACCATTCACAGAGACAAACTGATATCTTTCCGACAGATAAGATCTAAACCAGGCCAGAACTTGTCCATGTAGACCAATTTGGGTTTCCAATCTCTCCAAAAGAATGTGGTGATCGATGGTATCAAAAGCGGCACTAAGATCTAGGAGCACGAGGACAGATGCAGAGCCTCGGTCTGACGTCATTAAAAGGTCATTTACCACCTTCACAAGTGCAGCCTCAGTGCTATGATGGGGTCTAAAACCAGACTGAAGCATTTCGTATACATTGTTTGTCTTCAGGAAGGCAGTGAGTTGCTGTGCAACAGCTTTTTCTAAAATTTTTGAGAGGAATGGAAGATTCGATATAGGCCGATAGTTTTTTATAATTTCTGGATCAAGATTCGGCTTTTTCAAGAGAGGCTTTATTACTGCCACTTTTAGTGAGCTTGGTACACATCCGGTGGATAGAGAGCCGTTTATTATGTTCAACATAGGAGGGCCAAGCACAGGAAGCAGCTCTTTCAGTAGTTTAGTTGGAATAGGGTCCAGTATGCAGCTTGAGGGTTTGGAGGCCATGATTATTTTCATCATTGCGTCAAGAGATATAGTACTAAAACACTTTAGTATCTCCCTTGATCCTAGGTCCTGGCAGAGTTGTGCAGACTCAGGACAATGGAGCTTTGGAGGAATACCCAGATTTAAAGAGGAGTCTGTAATTTGCTTTCTAATGATCATGATCTTTTCCTCAAAGAAGTTCATACATTTATTACTGCTGAAGTGAAAGCCATCCTCCATTTGCGAAGGCTGCTTTTTAGTTAGCTTTGCGACAGTATCAAAAAGAAATTTCGGATTGTTCTTATTTTCCTCAATTAAGTTGGAAAAATAGGATGATCGAGCAGCAGTAAGGGCTCTTCGATACTGCACGGTACTGTCTTTCCAAGCTAGTCGGAAGACTTCCAGTTTGGTGTGGCGCCATTTCCGTTCCAATTTTCTGGAAGCTTGCTTCAGAGCTCGTGTATTTTCTGTATACCAGGGAGCTAGTTTCTTATGACAGATGTTTTCAGTTTTTAGGGGTGCAACTGCATCTAGGGTATTGCGCAAGGTTAAATTGAGTTCCTCGGTTAGGTGGTTAACTGATTTTTGTCCTCTGACGTCCTTGGGTAGGCAGAGGCAGTCTGGAAGGGCATCAAGGAATCTTTGGGTTGTCTGAGAATTTATAGCACGACTTTTAATGCTCCTTGGTTGGGGTCTGAGCAGATTATTTGTTGCAATTGCAAACGTAATAAAATGGTGGTCCGATAGTCCAGGATTATGAGGAAAAACATTTAGATCCACAACATTTATTCCATGGGACAAAACTAGGCCCAGAGTATGACTGTGGCAGTGAGTAGGTCCAGAGACATGTTGGACAAAACCCACTGAGTCGATGATGGCTCCGAAAGCCTTTTGGAGTGGGTCTGTGGACTTTTCCATGTGAATGTTAAAGTCACCAAAAATTAGAATATTATCTGCTATGACTACAAGATCCGATAGGAATTCAGGGGACTCAGTGAGGAACACTGCATATGGCCCAGGAGGCCTATAAACAGTAGCTATAAAAAGTGAGTGAGTAGGCTGCATAGATTTCATGACTAGAAGCTCAAAAGATGAAAACGTCATTGTTGTTTTTTTTTTGTAAATTGAAATTTGCTATCGTAAATGTTAGCAACACCTCCGCCTTTGCCGGATGCACGGGGGGTATGGTCACTAATGTAACCAGGGGGTGAGGCCTCATTTAACACAGTAAATTCATCAGGCTTAAGCCATGTTTCAGTCAGGCAAATCACATCAAGATTATTATCAGTGATTAGTTCATTGACTATAACTGCCTTGGAAGTGAGGGATCTAACATTAAGTAACCCAATTTTGAGATGTGAGGTATCACAATCTCTTTCAATAATGGCAGGAATGGAGGAGGTCTTTATACTAGTGAGATTGCTAAAGCGAACACCGCCATTTTTAATTTTGCCCAACCTAGATCGAGGCACAGACACGGTCTCAATGGGGAAAGCTGAGCTGACTACGCTGACTGTGCTAGTGGCAGACTCCACTAAGCTGGCAGGCTGGCTAACAGCCTGCTGCCTGGCCTGCACCCTATTTCATTGTGGAGCTAGAGGAGTTAGAGCCCTGTCTATGTTCGTAGATAAGATGAGAGCACCCCTCCAGCTAGGATGGAGTCCGTCACTCCTCAACAGGCCAGGCTTGGTCCTGTTTGTGGGTGAGTCCCAGAAAGAGGGCCAATTATCTACAAATTCTATCTTTTGGGAGGGGCAGAAAACAGTTTTCAACCAGCGATTGAGTTGTGAGACTGCTGTAGAGCTCATCACTCCCCCTAACTGGGAGGGGGCCAGAGACAATTAATCGATGCCGACACATCTTTCTAGCTGATTTACACGCTGAAGCTATGTTGCGCTTGGTGACCTCTGACTGTTTCATCCTAACATCGTTGGTGCCGACGTGGATAACAATATCTCTATACTCTCTACACTTGCCAGTTTTAGCTTTAGCCAGCACCGTCTTTAGATTAGCCTTAACGTCGGTAGCCCTGCCCCCTGGTAAACAGTGTATGATCGCTGGATGATTAGTTTTAAGTCTAATACTGCGGGTAATGGAGTCGCCAATGACTAGGGTTTTCAATTTATCAGAGCTAATGGTGGGAGCCGTCGGCGTCTCAGACCCCACAACGGGAGGAGTAGAGACCAGAGAAGTCTCGGCCTCCGACTCCGACTCGCTTAATGGGGAGAACCGGTTGAAAGTTTCTGTCGGCTGAATAAGCGACACCGGTTGAGCATTCCTACAGCGTTTCCCTCCAGAAGCCATGAGAAAGATGTCCGGCTGCGGGGACCGTGCGAGGGGGTTTATACTAACGTTACTATCTGTACTTACTGGTGGCACAGACGCTGTTTCATCCTTTCCTACACTGAAATTACCCTTGCCTAACGATCGCGTCTGAAACTGGGCTTGCAGCACAGCTATCCTTGCCGTAAGGCGATCGTTCTCCTGTATATTATAAGTACAACGACTGCAATTAGAAGGCATCATGTTAATGTTACTTAGCTTCGGCTGTTTGAAGTCCTGACGAACCATGTCCAGATAAAACCTCCGGGGTGAAAAAGTTGAATGAAAAAAGTTGAGTGAGGGAAAAAGTAAAAATATACGGTAATGAAAAAGTAAAAAACCGTCAGGTATCAAAGTAAGATCGGCAACAAAAACGCACAGCAGCGTAAACAAGTCTGCAAGTTGTGACCGGGTTGTGACCGGAAATAGAGTGAGCTGTGCACCTGACCGAGTTCTCAAGACCAACCTCAAGACATAACCTGGTTCAAGTATTGATGACATCACCCTGAAGAAGGCACACTGATGCTGAAACGTTGGTAAATACCCAATAAATTACTGGGAGTTTATATATGGAGTGTGGGATTCTCTATTTTGATAGTTTATAACTCTTTTGTATGTGCCATCTTTTTGTGTTCTTCAGGCAGCCTGGGAAAGAACGGAAATTACTCACTAAAGATTCAAGACAGAGACACCAGAAAGACCCAAGAAGACTTGGACGCAGTATCAGAGGACAGAGAGGGATGTTCAGAACTCACTCAGTCTGGTCAGTTGGTGAGGGTAGACTTGGAGGCTGCTTACCTGACATGGAGGAAGTCCCCCCTCCTCTCCCCTACCTTCCCTATACCCCCTCCTCTCCCCTACCTTCCCTATACCCCCTCCTCTCCCCTACCTTCCCTATACCCCCCTCCTCTCCCCTACCTTCCCTATACCCCCCTACCTTCCCTATACCCCCCTCCTCTCCCCTACCTTCTCTATACTCCCTCCTCTCCCCTACCTACCCTATACTCCCTCCTCTCCCCTACCTACCCTATACCCCCCCTCCTCTCCCCTACCTTCCCTATACCCCCTCCTCTCCCCTACCTTCCCTATACTCCCCCCCCCTACTTTCCCTATACCCCCTCCTCTCCCCTACCTTCCCTATACTCCCCCCCCCCCCCTATTATGTTGGACCATCATGTTTATTTGTTTGAATCTTGTCTTTGTTTGTGATCAGGTTAGAAGAGAATGACTCCTCAACCCAAGAGGCCGTGGAGCAGCTGTGATCAGGTTAGAAGAGAATGACTCCTCAACCCAAGAGGTCCTGGAGCAGCTGTGATCAGGTTAGAAGAGAATGACTCCTCAACTCAAGAGGCCCTGGAGCAGCTGTGATCAGGTTAGAAGAGAATGACTCCTCAACCCAAGAGGTCCTGGAGCAGCTGTGATCAGGTTAGAAGAGAATGACTCCTCAACCCAAGAGGCCCTGGAGCAGCTGTGATCAGGTTAGAAGAGAATGACTCCTCAACCCAAGAGGTCCTGGAGCAGCTGTGATCAGGTTAGAAGAGAATGACTCCTCAACCCAAGAGGCCCTGGAGCAGCTGTGATCAGGTTAGAAGAGAATGACTCCTCAACCCAAGAGGCCCTGGAGCAGCTGTGATCAGGTTAGAAGAGAATGACTCCTTAACCTAAGAGGCCCTGGAGCAGCTGTGAGAGAGCATCAGTGTTGAAGCATTTGGGGAAATTTAAAGAAGGTTTCCTGGAAAAGAGGATGGGCTGTTATGTAAAGGGTCAGAGCCACTGAGAGGACCAAATATTAAGGATACCTTCCTAATATTGAGGTACGCCTGGTCAGTTTGTCATGGAAAGAAAGGTGTCCTTAATGTTTTGTGTAAATTACATAATAATTATACATTTATGGATTGTTTTATGTTGCCTTTTGTTTTCTCTTTATTCAACCTGCCATCTACCCACCTGGGGACTGAGGGTTATGAGAGAACCCCCACATTACTAGCTTCTCTTTATTCAACCTGCCATCTACCCACCTGGGGACTGAGGGTTATGAGAGAACCCCCACATCACTAGCTTCTCTTTATTCAACCTGCCATCTACCCACCTGGGGACTGAGGGTTATGAGAGAACCCCCACATCACTAGCTTCTCTTTATTCAACCTGCCATCTACCCACCTGGGGACTGAGGGTTATGAGAGAACCCCCACATCACTAGCTTCTCTTTGTTCAACCTGCCATCTACCCACCTGGGGACTGAGGGTTATGAGAGAACCCCCACATCACTAGCTTCTCTTTATTCAACCTGCCATCTACCCACCTGGGGACTGAGGGTTATGAGAGAACCCCCACATCACTAGCTTCTCTTTATTCAACCTGCCATCTACCCACCTGGGGACTGAGGGTTATGAGAGAACCCCCACATCACTAGCTTCTCTTTATTCAACCTGCCATCTACCCACCTGGGGACTGAGGGTTATGAGAGAACCCCCACATCACTAGCTTCTCTTTCTTTATTCAACCTGCCATCTACCCACCTGGGGACTGAGGGTTATGAGAGAACCCCCACATCACTAGCTTCTCTTTATTCAACCTGCCATCTACCCACCTGGGGACTGAGGGTTATGAGAGAACCCCCACATCACTAGCTTCTCTTTATTCAACCTGCCATCTACCCACCTGGGGACTGAGGGTTATGAGAGAACCCCCACATCACTAGCTTCTCTTTATTCAACCTGCCATCTACCCACCTGGGGACTGAGGGTTATGAGAGAACCCCCACATCACTAGCTTCTCTTTATTCAACCTGCCATCTACCCACCTGGGGACTGAGGGTTATGAGAGAACCCCCACATCACTAGCTTCTCTTTATTCAACCTGCCATCTACCCACCTGGGGACTGAGGGTTATGAGAGAACCCCCACATCACTAGCTTCTCTTTATTCAACCTGCCATCTACCCACCTGGGGACTGAGGGTTATGAGAGAACCCCCACATCACTAGCTTCTCTTTATTCAACCTGCCATCTACCCACCTGGGGACTGAGGGTTATGAGAGAACCCCCACATCACTAGCTTCTCTTTATTCAACCTGCCATCTACCCACCTGGGGACTGAGGGTTATGAGAGAACCCCCACATCACTAGCTTGCATGTTCTGCAGCCTTGTAAAGATAAGGAGGGGACGACTGGGAGGCAGGTTGGCATTTATTGTCATGAATCTTGTTCTGGAGGCAGGTTGGCATTTATTGTCATGAATCTTGTTCTGGAGGCAGGTTGGCATTTATTGTCATGAATCTTGTTCTGGAGGCAGGTTGGCATTTATTGTCATGAATCTTGTTCTGGAGGCAGGTTGGCATTCATTGTCATGAATCTTACCCTGGAGGCAGTTGAGCAAAGTATTCCTTATCTGGCACAGGCATAAAGTAATACAATCAGATTGTAATCCTAACCTCAACCCTAACCACACTGCTAATCCTTCCCATAAATTAAGACCATAAAACAACATTATTTTCAACAGCCATTTCTGACTTTGCAGCTGACATATCTAGAGGAAATCGCACAGTTCTGCCTCCAGGTCAAGATTCATGACAAACGTCAACATGAGACAGGGAGAAGCAATGTATGTTTTATTATGAAAAGTACAATATAACCATGTATACTTGTACAACTATGGAGCGTATGTCCACATATAATTGTACAATTTGTTTTTCCAACATAAAAGACAAGAAATGATCACATTGTTATTTTAACAGTGTTATTGTAAGAGTTTAAATGTTTAAACAGAGGATACATCTAAAACAGGATAAAACAAGTGCAGTATGTTGTGAGAATGTTACTTTAACGTCGACTCATAACGTCACACTATAACTTCATGGGAGTCTTGTGGAAAGACTGCATGTTGTTTTGGGTGGATTGAGTGACGTCTTCATCAACATTTTGCAGAATATTCCGGTAATATTTTCACCTCTTGTCACCTCTTGAGTTCCAGTAGTTTATTTGTCATTTGCAGGTATTAAAAGTAATACATACATTGTAATTCCTTGTTGGATCTCTCTCACATACAGGACAGTACATACCAGAGGAGGCTGCTGAGGGGAGGACGGCTCATAATAATGTCTGGAACAGAGTAAATGAAATGGAACACATGGAAACCACGTGTTTGATACCATTCCACTTATTCCCCTCCAGCCATTACAAGCCTGTCCTCCCTAAATAAGGTCCCACCAACCTCCTGTGGTACAAACACAAACAGTAAAATATATCATAAAAAATGCAAAGTGGTAAAAGATCAGAAAATATTACAAGCCTGTCATGTGTGAGTGTCCAGTGTGTGTCAGTGTTTGTGTGTCAGTGTGTGTGTGTGTGTTCAGTGTGTGTGTGTGTGTGTTCAGTGTGTGTGTGTGTGTGTTCAGTGTGTGTGTGTGTGTGTGTCAGTGTGTGTGTGTGTGTGTCAGTGTGTGTGTTTGTATGTGTGTGTCCAGAGTGTGTGTTTGT